>NW_026262740.1:482098-572885 GCF_021869535.1 Mytilus californianus
CATTCAAACTCATAAATCGAAAATGAACTGACAACGCTATGGCTAAAAAAGGAAAAAGACAAACAATAGTACACAAAACACAACATAGAAAACTAAAGACAAAGCAACACGAACCCCACCAAAAACTGGGAGTGATCTCAGGTCCAAACTTGGCCACAATCATCATTGGGTTGGCCACAATCATCATTGGGATATCTAGTTTAAAAAATGTGTCCGGTGACCCGCCCAACCAACCAAGATGGCCGCCATGGCTAAAAATAGAACATAGGGGTAAAATGTAGATTTTGGCTTATATCTCTGAAACCAAAGCATTTAGAGCAAATCTGACATGGTGTAGAATTGTTTATCAGGTCAAGATCTATCTGCACTGAAATTTTCAGATGAATCTGACAACCCGTTGTTGGGTTGCTGCCCCTGAATTGGTAATTTTAAGGAAATTTTGCCGTTTTTGGTTATTATCTTGAATATTATTATAGATAGAGATAAACTGTAAACATCAATAATGTTCAGCAAAGTAAGATCTACAAATAAGTCAACTTGACCAAAATGGTCAATTGACCCCTTAAGGAGTTAATGCCCTTTATAGTCAATTTTTAACCATTTTTCGTAAATTTTTGTAATCTTTTACAAAAATCTTTTCCTCTGAAACTACTAAGACAAATTTAACCAAACTTGTCCACAATCATCATTAGGGTATCCATTTTAAAAAATGTGCAAAAGCCATGGAGCCAGATATGGTAATTGACCTAGTCAGAGAAGCTAGATTAAAAGGTACGAACATCTGTACTATTGTTGGTGATAAGGACTCTACTACAATTGCCAGAATAAGATCTAACGTAGATAAAAACATAATAAAGCTGTCAGACAGTAATCACATCAAAAAACATTAGGTAAAAAACTTTACGACTTAAAAAATAAACATCAATCATTATCAACTAAAGTGATAAATTACGTCGTAAAATGTTTTAATTTCTTGGTGGCACAAGGAAAAGGTCAACCAGAAAAAATTTGTCACAGTCTGCCAGCATTGGCTAAGCATCCATTTGGAGACCACAGTGACTGTCATACTGATTGGTGTAGGTTTATTGAAGAGACTGGACTTAAGTACAGATCATTGCCTTATGGTAAACCGTTGTCTGATAAGGCACTACAGGCATCATTGAAACAAATTTTTTCAAGTTATGCTGAACATTCAAATAAACTTGCCAACTTAGAAAGTACTCAAGGAAATGAGAGTTTCAATAAAACTGTTGCTTCGAAGGCACCAAAGTCAAAACATTATGGTGGCTCAGGAAGCCTTGGTTACAGAATAGCTGCAAGTGTTGTCCAAAAAAATAGAGGTCACATATACACAGTTGATGTAAGAAAATTCAGTTTTGATTTTTTTTAATGCATGCTGTTGGTTACAAAATTAAATTGAACATGTTGAAATACAATTTCTTTCTGGCTTCTGTTCACTGACACAAATTATAAGGCCATCTTGTCATTACTTAGCATGTGTGAAAAGTCTAGTACTATCCAGAAAAGAAAGAAAGGGCTTTGTTATTTAAATGTCACTCTAAGTTTCATGCAGTCCCTATGTTAGAATTATTTACAATTAAAAAAAAAATGTTTATTAGATGTACCCCAGAATGGTCAGTTGTGGGTCAGGGTATTAAAGGTACATTGCATTTCATTGTAAAATATTTGTTCAAGTTCTCTTTCCTTTTTCAGAATATACTGAAATGCATTCTTTTTTATATTTTTTTTCTCCCAAGACCTGGCACTACCCGTATGAAAATTTCAACAGGAGTTCAACTGGACTTTAGCTGGACTTGAGACGTATTCCAGTCTGACTTTGAAAAGTCCAGTCTGACATGAGCCGTACACGTACTTTTTCTTATTCTTGGGTTATTTGCCAGCCGGTATTTTCTTAAAAGTCCAACCGCACTTTTTGTAATGCTTACAAGAAAATAAACACGGCTGGACTTTTGAGGAAATTTATTCCTTTCTGTAGAATGATCAGCAGGTTTTTTGTCTTAGAAAATTTTACATTCATTTATGAGCAGGAATTTAGACTTAGAAAATTTTTATCAGCCAAATCTACCCTTACAGAAATAAAAAGTTTGCCACAATAGATTCTGTTCTTTGAAAGGAACAATTCTTTCAAAATGTAAAACTGTTAAAAATGAAAGTTTGCAAGTAATTAATAATAATGATAAAATATTTTTTTGCAATATACTTTTAGTTCAAACTATAAGATGTGATACTTTCCCTAGATTTTCAATTCCATTATGAAATATTTAACATAGACTGTTGATAGAAAGTTAAAATTTAATTTTGGTGACTTTTGATTGAATTGTATCCAAGTTAATATGTTTAATATACAGCAATTATTTAACATTTCTACTTTTTTCATAAAAAAAAAACACTAGCAACATCTGTTACAGGTCAAATTTATACATTTTCTAGTATATTTATATTTAATTAGATGAATGCATAAAACTAATAATTATCATTCATTCTTTAACATCAATTAGAAACTTGAGCCATATAACAGTGATTTAATAGCAGTTAGTCTTGTAGAAATGTGCCATCTGTTTTCAATTAACCTCAGTCTGGACAAGTCACAGGAAGTACTATCTCCACAGAGATTGAGGCCATATGTGGGATAACACATTTCAAAATACATATTTCTGCAATTACTATCACTTTTATTAAAAATTTCATAATTAAACAAATTAATAATTGATTTTCTTTTTTTATTATATCACATATTGAAAATTAAGGCACATGCAATTAGTCATAAGAGGAACATATTTAAAACAACTCCTTAACATGTTAAACAACCTCGATCATGTATTGCAATACAACAACATTTGAATTTGGAATAAACAGGAAGATGTGTCTTCTTTCTTGAACAAAATGAGAATTTTACATATCATTGGATGTAAAGCAAATGTTTGGAAGTAGTTCTTTTCACAATAAATAGAGAAGATGGATCCTTCTGACTGGCATCAATGACAATTTAGGAAGATTGCTGTTTGCATGTGTTTTGGATTGCATAATTCTGGTAAGTACAATAAATTAAATTCCACCATTTTGGTGATATTATCTGATATGCTCTTTTTATTCAACATATTAATAAAATAATTACAACTTTATAAATAGCTTAATTCTTATTTTTGAAGAGTAAAAAGAATAAAAAACCTACATCAAATATTTATATTCATGCAACAATTTTCATCTTGTCTGTTATGTCACTGTCACTTCCTGTTTTGAATTGTTGTGTAAAAAAATGTATTGTTATATTTTGTATTCCCTCTGTATTAAGGAATGGTTATTATTTGAGTTGTTTTGAAAGTTTTTTTATTTCTACACTTTAAGTGATTTTCAAAGCCAACTTTATTTTATTTTTAGCCACTTTAAAATTATTTAGGCTATTTAATAACCACAAATTTTTAGAAGTTATCATTTAGCTTCTCAATTCCCCATTTCTTGGTTTTGCCAGTAAGACAGTACAAAAAGGAAAAAGAAATAACCAGTATATATGCATAATGTCATCTGTTTTTTTTTTTCTATTTTCAGATTATAGCAAGGGATGCATGATGCAAATTAAATCAGAAGAATTAACTATCTGAAGAAAAACTGAGCAGTGGCGGATCCAGGGGGAGGGTTCCAGGGGTTGGAACCCCCCATTATTTTGACGATCAATGCATTTGAATGAGGACATATGGTTGGACCCCCTTTCCTGAGTAAGGAGCACCCCCTTTTGAAAAAGTTCAGCCGGACTTTGTAAAGTCCAGCTGAACTTTATAGAGTCCATATTTTTGCCAGAAATGCCGGCTGGATTTTTTTTCAGACGTACTTTTATTAAAGTCCAGCTGGACTTTATGAACTGGACTCCTGCTAATTTAAATATTTCGAGCCGGTTTACGGCTAATTTCGCTGAAAGTCCAGCCGGGGTATCTATTATAAGCAATTCAAAGAAAAGTCCAAATGAATATTATTAGTACGGTTCTCAGTACGGCTACAGTACGGCTACTGTCCGACTGGAGTACGTGTCATGTTTTTCATACGGGTATATCTAATTGAATTCAAAACACAAAAGTGCATGATTCTTGGAAAGAGTGGCTCTTGAAAATAGTTTACTTTTTTTTATATTTTTTCAATTCTATTGATTAAATACAGTTATAAATTTTAGAAAAAATATGTTTGTTTTCTTTCTGAAAACACATGAAACTGCTTAACAGCTGTGACAACTGTAATGTGTTGAAAATCATGCATGACTTGTTGAAAGATATGTAATATTTTTTTCATTATCAAAGTTCTTCATAGTCTCTTAATAACTGTTCATTCATGTATGAAATTTTATTACTTTAACTTATGTTTGAAATTAATGAAAATTAATTAACTTACACAAATACATATATGCATTGCAATACAGATGAAATTATATGACACAACATTAAAATAAAACATATATTCTTTTATATAATATTTTATTTTTCAGGCTAATGTATCTGCAGGCCTATCACCCGGGGTCCACACAAAAAAACTGTCCACATTACGGGACTTGCAGGCAAAGAAAAGAAAGGCAATAGCAGTGACAAAGAAAGCAAAACTGCATAGAATCCAGTTGAAGTCAAAGCGGTATAATATTTATTTTATAATTCATTAAAAATGCAGGAGTCAGAATTTCACATTAAACCTGACAGACATGGTGCTGAATCAACCAAACTGCTAAATAACCAGTCACTAAGTGCTCCGAGTGATTTAATTTTTAGAAAAACTAATTGTCCCTGTCCTAAAAATTGGTTTCCGTTCTCCAACTTTAGTTTGCCTCAACCAAATGTGTAATGAAACTTATACACAATGCTTATTACCTTAAAGTTCGAAATTGGGTGGCATCACTTTTACCGTTCATGAGTTATGCCCCTTTATAAACATAAAAATTGCTGAATTTTTCAACTGTTTTCCAACTTTAGTTTGCCTCATCCAAATGTTAAAGACCTATACACAATGCTTATTACCACAAAACACAGATCAAGTTAGAAATTGGGTGGTGTCTCGTTTACCTTTCTTGAGCTATGCTTAGTTATAAATAGAAAATTGGATAAATATGTCGTTCCCGTTCTCTAACTTTAGTTTTCCTCAACCAAATGTAGAAATATATTTCATTAACTTTTAAAAGAAATAAAATGTCAATAATTAGTTCATTAACTCATGCATATTTACAAGCGGTGGCATCTGTGGCCCATAAGACACATTCTCCATTTATATAGAAATATAGTTTTAATAATAAGGGTTCTGCAAATAAAAATTAACACCCAATTTCTGTTTGCTGTAGATTTAATATTTGAATGATCAATCTATTATTATTCTACTACCATGACTAAAGATTATATACTTTTATAAATCTATTTACATGTTGTATCTCTTTCACAGTCACCAAAATACTTCAAGTTGTGAAGTAAGAGAAGGGGTGTGTTATGAAGAGGGCACAGCACTAGGAGTTGAACCGGATATAACAGAAATACCTGCACCAGTTCAAACAGTGACCAATCAGTCAATGCCTCCAAATTTGTCTAGAATATATTTTGACATAGAAGCTACTGGGCTTAGTAAGTATTATATGTTTATCTTGCAGTAAAACATTAAATGTTATTTAGGTCTAAGACAGGGAATATAATGTTGCATTTCCAGCTAAGGGCTATATTCCTTGATCCGAATTGAAAGGGATCTGTTATAAATCATGAATCTAATTCTATCAAAATGTATAATAAACAGATCAATACATGTCAAAATCCGTATAGCATGCTGGATTTTCCTACAGAGGTCAAACCCTGAACAGTTGAGCAAGTATGGACACAACATTTAAGCTTAAAACAGCTCTGAATTTGGATTGTGATTGAATATTTGATACAGCATAGGTTTGTGACACAAAATAAATGTGGTCAAAGAACTGAAAAATTTGAAATTGGACATTTACCTTTTATGATCCAATATCCAAAATATATGTAAATTGCTAGAAACAGCATATCAAGGAACCCCAAGAATTCAATTTTTGATTAAATACTTCTTAGTTAAACCATTTCTGTTCAAAGGGAAATAACTTTATTTCCATGAACCAATAATGTAAATCTAAAATTAGTTATGATTTAACTATAATTCTCTAAAATTAGATATGATTTAATTATAATTCTCTAAAATTAGATATGATTTAATCATAATTCTCTAAAATTAGATATGATGTAATTAGATTTGATGTTATATTTATTTTCAAATTATAATCTAATATAATTAATAGTTTTCAAATAAATCTGTCACTACAATTATAATTGGGTGATTGACAATTAACAGATGGTGTGTTATCTTGATAAAAGATGAAAATCATTTAAAACACTTAGTGTAATCAAACTTTATATATATATCATGTATAAAGTTAATAGTTCCCAATATTTTTTCTTTCATTTGTAACAAACTGATATAGATCTGCAACTTATCTATGAATTTCTACACCTTTATCTACACAATGTAATGTAATGAAATACATGTATATCCTTTAATAAAAATAGATTGTTATCTAATGAATTTGCAAATCTGGAACCCCAAACAGGATCAAGTAAAAATTAAAATTAACACACACAAGAAATATAGCATTCAGAAAATTACTTTATACAGAATAACAAACAAACCTACCACAAAATTCTTCAAACGATTTACCAAAGAAAAGAAAAAAAAAATCCAAAATGTCTTTTATCATTAATACAATGTCTTTTAAAAAATGAGTTATTTCCCTTCGTACAGAAATGGATTAATTCATCAAAATTTGAATTCTTGGAAAAAGGCTATAACTGACTAACGAGAAAAGCTAAAATCGTGAAAATTGAACTTAACCTTCATTTAGTCACAGGAAACAACATATCTAAATTTGAAAAAATTTCTTCAAAGCGTTTTGCATGTAAATGAACAGACACTGTTTGGCAGACACCAACCCGCATGCTGTACATCACCAAATCAATAACCGACTTTTACTTCGAAAATCTGGTTAAAAAAATAATTAGGTATATAACAGTCAACAATGTCTAACAATTGTTCTAAGTAAATTATACGAGTTTTGATATATATTATCACATGCCATTCATTTATGGCTTTAAAACAATTATTATTATTATGCAACACATATTTTTCTATGTTTATGATAAAAAAAAAATCTTTGCAGGTAGAACATCACACATATTACAATTATCTGCCAAAAGGGATGAGGAGATGTATACTTCATTTGTATTACCATCATGCCAAGTAACAAAGAAGGCCGCTGAAATCACAAGAATTACGTTTGAGAATGGTCAGCTCTTGTTTAAAGGAAATGTTATGCCAGCTGTTGGTATCAAAAAGTGTTTGAACGATTTTATTTCTTTTCTTGATAAATCACAAAATAATGTTATTATAGGCCACAATATATGTAATTATGATTGCATGGTATTATATACAGCTTTAGAAAAATGTAGCTTACTTGATAAATTTATGACCAGTATTTCAGGTTTTGTAGATACATTATTATTATTTAAATCTTCTCATCCAGGCCTTAGTTCCTATTCTCAACCTAATTTATTTCAAACATTATTGGGTCAAACTTATGATGCTCATAGAGCTGATGAAGATGTAGATGCACTGTATACACTTGTACATAAAACTGTGGTAAATAATTGTCATTTTGAAAAAGTATACTTGTCAAATAATTTTATATTAGAAAAATACTTATCTATGAAACAGCTTCAGAAAAATCTGCCTTCATTGAAATTGTTAGTTGACAATAAAATTCTGTCTATAAGTATGGCACGAATTATTGCCAAGAGTGGTCTTTCCTTGCAGCATTTGAAGCTAGCCTTTTCAAGGAATGGTGCAAAAGGGATGAGATATTTTTACAGAGCGCTGTGGGTCAGGTGTACGTGTTACAAAATCTCAGAAGATAATTAACAAAGTTTCAGAGTTTTTACAAACACTCTGAAATCTTACAATTTTGCAGATTGTTTAATATTTATGTATGTAATATAAAAGTATGCACATTATCAAATTTCAGAATGTAATGAATTCTTTACATAATTACAAGTTCCTGATATAAATAGGAATGATCAACATAAAAATGGGGTAACATATGGTGCCTGGCTTACTGCTCTTATTATACCCTGTGCAGTTTTTAATGTTTGTTGACCCGTCAGTCTGTTTGTCTGTCAGTCCGTCAGTCTTGTCATCGAAACTCCTATCAAACCACACAACAAAATTTCATGAATCTTTATAGATAATAAGGACATACTATGTAGATGTGCATATCGACAGGAAATTATGATTTAATTTTTGTTCTAGAAGTTATGCCCCTTTGCACCTATTGGCCTAGATATATTACTGCAACAGTTTGTCATCCCACCTCCTCTGAAACCACACAACAGAACTTCATGAAACTTTGTAGATAATAAGGACATACTATGTAAACATGCATATTGACAGGAAATTATGATTCAATTTTTCAATGTATAAATTAGTTTTATGTATACGCCAACCCTAACAGTGGGGGCTTTATTGCATTCACCCTGTCTGTCTGATTGTCCAACAAAAATTTCTGTCTAGCTTTTCTGAGAAACCGTTTAATGTTAGGACTATATTTATTCAGCAGCTTACAGTGATGAGTTCTAAAGCATTTTTCAGATTTGTTGGTTATCTACCTTCTGAATTTCAAAATATTTTGAAAGAATGTGAAAAACTTTACGTTCTATACTTTTTCAAGTACTGATGAATAGCCTTACAGAAAAACTGATTGTTGAACTCTGCTTTTATGAATTTTCATTGTTTTGTCCAAATCCTTATACAGTTAGGTTAATCTGTTTCAAGTTCGAAACTTTATCCACCTATAACTAGGGTGTTTGTACCAATGTCAAATAAATGATGTGTGCATACATGTATTATTAAATCAGGGTCCAGATTTTATTTATACTGTTACCTATGCTGGGACTTAATTATGGGTATAAGTTATAAATAATTGTTATTGCTTGTTCATAATTACATAAAACTTGACAAAGAGTTATCTTACTTGATATATGTTAAATCATTATTTTTGAACAAACCCTGATGATTTGCATTTCTGACAATGGTCATTGAAGAACAATGTTATACTCTTGCTTTAACATAAATAGTGTATTTAATTACTAGATTTATCACTCATACTGAAACGTTCTGTAAACTACTACATTATGTAATAACTTAATCATGTACTTGTAAATTTGGCATCAAATTAAAAATTCTCTATGACCACCATCATAGTAAAATTATTATATTGAAATGAGGCAATATACTCAAAAGAAGTTTTGTTCATGTTAATTATATATGATTTAAGATAAGTTTTAAATTACTACATGTACTTACAAAAGTGATCTTTGATTATTTTTATAAACTGTATAGAGGAAAAAAGTCAAAATTTTAAGATTTTCCCATACTTTTTTATCTAATATTTTAGGTTTTTATAGGCATCATTCAAAATTTTTCATACATGTACCAATCTTTTTTTTTCTCCATAGATCTTAAGAATAAGAGTTAATACACAATTTCTGTAATAACTGTCAATTTCTTGTTAGAATAAAAGGTGCCTTTCAAAGAATTTAGTTGAATGATATACAATTTCCCGTACTTTTTGTAAATTTTTGGCTCAAATTCAAAATTATGCACACAGATATATACTTTTTTCTTTATAAATTTCAAGAATATGATGTAATACACAATTTCTGAAATAATTATTAATTTATTGTTGGTTTAAAAGGTGCTTTAAAAAGAATTTAGTTGAATATTATACATTTTCCCGTACTTTTTGTTATTTTTTGGCTCTAATTCAAAATTTTGCACACGGACCTATACTTTTTTCTTTATAAATTTCAAGATTAAGACCTAATGAAAAATTTCAGAAATTATTGTAAATTTCTTGTTATTTTAAAACGATGTTTCAAAGAGTTTTGTTGGATGTCATATGTTTTCCCGTGCTTTCTTGTTTTTTATGAAATCAAACAGATAAATAACTGTGACAAATGACTTGTTTACAAAAAACTTTGTGTAAAATGAAACAATGACATGTTTTTCAGCATTATCTAAATAAAAAGTGTTCATACTTATTGAAATGATTGTTTTTTGTTTCTTCAAATGTACATATACAGATTTCTGGAAAAGGTAGATTTTTATCAATAAGCCATAATCATGAACAATATAGGGCTGCAGTACGGAAAAATAAGCACACGGACCTATATATTTTTTTAATTTTTTGACTTGCCTATGAATGAACTTTAAAAAAAACCACATAGGAAAACTTTCTTGTTATTTTGAATTTGAGGAGCAAACATCCTTAAGTGAATCACGGGTTTTCTTTCAATATACAAATAAGATGATGTGGTGTGATCAACTATCCTCATACATTTTTACGACTGTACATTGGTCGCCAAGATATTTTACAGCTTTCAATCTAAATTCCTTCTGCCCAATAGAAGACATTCATTGCTTATGTTTTAAAATCATTTATGACTTTTAATTTAATCTATGCTATAGAATTATGTTTGATTACATGGTCTCTGCAATTTCTATTTCGTGAATATCAATGCAGAAAACGAGTATACGGGCCACTTATACAAAATTTAATTGAAGCGATTATGTGCAGCTTAAACCTTAATATTAGTAAGTTTCTGTTAATAAAATTAAATAAACACAATATATATGGACGAGATTCAAGGAATATTTTGTAATTCTTGTGGTGAAATGATTTCAAAGTTACTAGAACGTTAATGAAAACAATTTAACGTTACGCGTAATTGGCTAAAATACCATTGTACCTTGGTCTTTCCTGACGCCCTAGAAAATTATACAAACACAATTACAAGTCTAATGGTTATCATTTAATGAACTACACTAGTAAGTGATCCTTCTGTAGTAATTTCGTCAATTTCTGAGACAGGGCCGTTTTTAACCCTTGGTGGCCCTACTCCTTTATTGTAAATTAAAATTAAATTAAAAATTTAGAAGTTAACAAATAAAGGTTACATCTTATACAATAATCTTCCAAAAAAAAATGTTCAAATTTAATGTTAAATTGTCAGATCAAAAAGGGGCTATATTAAGGTTATATCTCATTAAATCATATAGAAAAAAGGACAGATCTAAGGTCACATCGGATCCAAGTATCTAGAAAAAGCGACCGATTTAAGGTCACATCTAATACAATTATCTAGAAAAATTGACTGATTATAGGTTACATCTAATATAATTATTTTTTACAAGTGGTCAGATTTTTTTATTTTTAACATCTAATACAATTATCTACAAAAAGTAGTCGAATTTATTGTAAAATATAATAAAATTAACGATTATGTGATCGATTTAAGGTAACATCTAATACAATTATCTATAAAACGTTCGAATTTAAGGTAAAATTATCAACATAGAAAGTGACTGATTAAAGGCTACATCTAATACAATTATCTATAAATAAGAGTCGAATTAATTGTAAAATGATCAATTAAGAAAGTGGCCGATTTAAGGTTACATGTTTTACAATTATCTAGAAAAAGTTACTGCTTACAGGTTACATCTAGTACAATTACCTAGAAAAAGTAGTCAAATTAAGTGTAAAATGATCAATAAAGAAAGTGGCTGATTAAAGATGACGTTTCATAAAATTATCTAGAAATGTGACCGATTCAAAGTTTCAACTAATACAATTATCTAGAAAATAGAGTGTAATTTATTGTAAGAGATAATAAAATTAACGATTAATAAGTAACCAATTGAAGGTTATATGTAATACAATTACTGATAGCAATGCTCGAATTTAATGTTAACTGTAGTAAAATTAGCAATACAGAAATTTGGCGATTTAAGGTTACATCTAATAAAATTCTCTAGAAAAAGGGACCAATAAAGGTGACATCTATTACAATTATCTTTCAAAACTGACTGACTAAAGGTTACATCTACTACAATTATCTATAAATAAGAGTCGATTTTTTTTGTAAAATGATCAATGAAGAAAGTGGCTGATTTCAGGTTACATGTAATAATTATTTATCTAGAAAAAGTGACTGCTTACAGGTTACATCTAATACAATTATCTATAAAATGTATTTAAATTTATTGTAAAATGATTAATAAAGAAAGTTGCCGATTTTAGGTCACATGTGACCGATTAAAGGTTACATTCAATCCTATCATCTATTAAAATGTTCGAATTTAATGTAAAATGTAGTAAAGTTATATATACAGAAAGTGGCCGATTTAAGGTTACATCTTATGAAATTATCTAGAAAAAGTGACAGATTTAAGGTCACATCTAATACAATTATCTTTCAAAAGTGACTGATTCAAAGTTAAATCTAATACAATTATCTAGATATAAGAGTCGAATTTACTGTGAAATGATCATAAAAGAACGTGACCGATTTCAGGGTGCATGTCATACAATCATCTTCAAAAGTGATTGCTTACAGGTTACATCTTGTACAATTATCTATAAAAAGTAGTCTAATTTATTGTATAATATAATAAAATTAACATTTAAGAAGTGACCGCCTTAAGGTTACAACTAATACCATTATCTATAAAAAAATATCCAAATTTAAAGTATAATTATCAGTTCAGAAAGGTGCCTATTTATGGTTACATCTAATAAAATAATGTAGATAAATGACCGATTTAATGTCACATCTTATACAATTATCTAGAAAAAGTGACTGATTTAAGGTCACATATAATAAAATTATCTAGAAAAAGAAACTTATTATAGGTTACATCTAATATAATTATTTTTTACAAGTGGTCAGAATTTCTATTTTTAACATCTAATACAATTATCTAGAAACAGTAGTCGAATTTATTGTAAAAAATAATAAAATTTATAGTTAAGAAGTGAACAATTTAAAGTTACATCTAATACAATTATCTCAAAAAATGTTCGAATTTAATTTAAAATGTAGTAAAATTATCATTAAAGAAAGTTGCCGATTTAAGGCGACATCTTATAGAATTATCTAGAAAAAGAGACTAATTTAGGGTTACATGTTATACAATTATCTTTCAAAAGTGACTGTTTAAGGTTACATCTAATACAAATATCTCAAAATAAGAATCGAACTTATTGTAAAATGATCAATAAAGAAAGTGGCCGATTTCAGGTTACATGTTATACAATTATCTAGAAAAAGTGACTGCTTACAGGTTTCATCTAATACAAATATCTTCAAAAAGTAGTCAAATTTAGTGTAAAATGATCAATAAAGAATGTTGCCGATTTTAGGTCGCATGTAATACAATTATTAAGAAAAATTGATTGATTAAAGTTTACATCTAATACCTATGATTATAAAAAGTTGTCAAATTTATTGTAAAATATAGTACAATTATCAATAAAGGAAGTGGCTGATTAAAGATGACATTTCCTAAAACTATATAGAAATGCGACCGATTTAAGGTTACATCTAATACAATTATTTTTTACAAGTGGTCAGAATTTTTATTTTTAACATCTAATACAATTATCTATAAAAGTAGTCGAATATATTGTAAAATGTGATAAAAATTAAAAATTAAGAATTATTGGATACAAGGTTACATCATATACAATTATCTATAAAAATCTTCGAATTTAATGTACAATGTAGTAAATTTATCAATACAGAAATTGGCCGATTTAAGGTTACATCTTATGAAATTATCTAGAAAAAGTGACAGATTTAAGGTCACATCTAATACAATTATCTTTCAAAGTGACTGATTCAAAGTTAAATCTAATACAATTATCTAGATATAAGAGTCGAATTTACTGTGAAATGATCTTAAAAGAACGTGACCGATTTAAGGTTGCATGTCATACAATCATCTTAAATAGTAATTGCTTACAGGTTACATCTTGTACAATTATCTATAAAAAGTAGTCTAATTTATTGTACAATATAATAAAATTAACATTTAAGAAGTGACCGGCTTAAGGTTACAACTAATACCATTATCTATAAAAAAATGTCCAAATTTAAAGTATAATTATCAGTTCAGAAAGGTGCCGATTTATGGTTACATCTAATAAAATAATGTAGATAACTGACCGATTTAATGTCACATCTTATACAATTATCTAGAAAAAGTGACTGATTTAAGATCACATATAATAAAATTATCTAGAAAAAGAAACTTATTATAGGTTACATCTAATATAATTATTTTTTACAAGTGGTCAATTTTTTTATTTTTAACATCTAATACAATTATCTAGAAAAAGTAGTCGAATTTATTGTAAAAAATAATAAAATTTACAGTTAAGAAGTAAACAATTTAAAGTTACATCTAATACAATTATCTTAAAAAATGTTCGAATTTAATTTAAAATGTAGTAAAATTATCATTAAAGAAAGTTGCCGATTTAAGGCGACATCTTATAAAATTATCTCGAAAAAGAGACCGATTAAGGGTTACATGTTATACAATTATCTTTCAAAAGTGACTGATTAAAGGTTACATCTAATACAAATATCTCAAAATAAGAATCGAACTTATTGTAAAATGATCAATAAAGAAAGTGGCCGATTTCAGGTTACATGTTATACAATTATCTAGAAAAAGTGACTGCTTACAGGTTTCATCTAATACAAATATCTTCAAAAAGTAGTCAAATTTAGTGTAAAATGATCAATAAAGAATGTTGCCGATTTTAGGTCGCATGTAATACAATTATTAAGAAAAATTGATTGATTAAAGTTTACATCTAATACCTATGTTTATAAAAAGTTGTCAAATTTATTGTAAAATATAGTACAATTATCAATAAAGGAAGTGGCTGATTAAAGATGACATTTCCTAAAATTATCTAGAAATGCGACCGATTTAAGGTTACATCTAATACAACTATTTAGAAAAAGTGACCGAATACAGGTCACATCTAGTATAATTATTTTTTAAAAGTGGTCAGAATTTTTATTTTTAACATTTAATACAGTTATCTATAAAAGTAGTCGAATATATTGTAAAATGTGATAAGAATTAAAAATTAAGAATTGACGGATACAAGGTTACATCATATACAATTATCTATAAAAATCTTCGAATTTTATGTACAATGTAGTAAATGTATCAATACAGAAATTGACCGATTTAAGGTTACATCTAATTCAATTATCTAGAAAAAGTTACCAATTTAAGGCCAAATCTAAAACAATTATCTAGAAAAAATAACAGATAATAAGTTACATCTAATACAGTTATCTATAAAAAGTAGTCTAATTTATGTATAATATAATCAAATTAATATTTAAGAAGTGACCGGCTTAAGGTTACACCTAATACCATTATCTATAAAAAATGTCCAAATTTAATGTAAAATTATCAGTTCAGATAGGTGCCGATTTATGGTTACATCTAATAAAATAATGTATATAAGTGACCGATTTAATGTCACATCTAATACAATTATCTAGAAAAAGTGACTGATTTAAGGTCACATATAATAAATTTATCTAGAAAAAGTAACTGATTATAGGTTACATCTAATATAATTATTTTTTACAAGTGATCAGAATTTTTATATTTAACATCTAATACAATTATCTAGAAAAAGTAGTCGAATTTATTGTAAAATATAGTAAAATTATCAATAAAGAAAGTTGCTGATTTAAGGTGACATCTAATAAGGTCATATAGAAATGTGACCGATTTAAGGTCACATCTAATACAATAATCTTGAAAAAGTGCCTAATTATAGGTTACATCTAATACAATTATCTAAAAAACTTATTGGAATTTATTGTAAAAGATGTTGTTATATTTAAAACGATTTTAATTTTTATCACGTTATCTTAGTGTTGATTTTTTTTTGTAAATAATCAATTTGCTTTAGTCTAGAATTTTAGTTTATTGAAAGACCTTTTGTCTGATTTTAAAAATACCTTAAATTGTTATAATATTCGAATTAGCTCTCGCCACGATATAGCCTTTCTGTGCTAATGCGGCGTAAAGCAAACAACAATCAATCAATCAATCTAGAAAAAGTGACTGTTTAAGGTCACATATAATAAATTTATCTAGAAAAAGTAACTGATTATCGGTTACATCTAATATAATTATTTTTTTCAAGTGGTCAGAATTCTTAGTTTTAACATCTAATATAATTATCCAGAAAAAGTAGTCGATATATTGTAAAATATAATAAAATTAACAATTAAGAAGTGAACAATTTAAGGTTACATCTAATACAATTATCTCAAAAAATGTTCGAATTTAATTTAAAATGTAGTAAAATTATCATTAAAGAAAGTTGCGGATTTAAGGCGACATACAATTATCTCAATATAAGAGTCGAACTTATTGTAAAATGATCAATAAAGAAAGTGGCCGATTTCAGGTTACATGTTTTACAATTATCTAGAAAAAGTGACTGCTTACAGGTTTCATCTTATACAAATATCTATAAAAAGTTGTCAAATTTATTGTAAAATATAGTACAATTATCAATAAAGGAAGTGGCTGATTAAAGATGACATTTCCTAAAATTATCTAGAATGCGACCGATTTAAGGTTACATCTAATACAATTATTTAGAAAAGTGACCGATTTCATGTCATATTAAATACAATTAGCTAGAAAAAGTTACTGATTATAGGTTACATCTAATATAATTTTTTTTTACAAGTGGTCAGAACCATTTTAAAATATTTTGAAATTAATTAAGATTTGACCGATTTAAAGTTACATCTTGTACAATAATCTAAAAAAAAATGTTCAAATTTAATGTAAAATTTTCAATGCAAAAAATAAGCTGAGGTAAGATTACAACTAATACAATTATCTAGAAAAAGTTACCGATTTAAAGTCATATGTAATACAATTATCTAGAAAAAAGTGACTGAATATAGGTTACATCTAATACAATTATCTAGAAAAAGAGGTTAATTTTTTTGTAAAATATAGTAAAATTATCAATAAAGAAAGTTGCTGATTTAAGGTGACATCTAATAAGGTCATCTAGAAATGTGACCAATTTAAGGTCACATCTAATACAATTATCTTGAAAAAGGGCCTAATTATAGGTTACATTTAATACAATTATCTAAAAATATATTGGAATTTATTGTAAAAACTAATAAAATTAACGATTGAGAAGCAACCGATTTAAAGTTTCATCTAATACAATTATCTATAACAATGTTCGAATTTAATGTAAAATGTAGTAAAATTATCAATACAGAAATTTGACCGATTTAAGGTTACATCTAATACAATTATCTAGAAAAAGAGACTGACTAAAGGTAACAGCTAATACAATTATTTATAAATAAGAGTCGAATTTATTGTAAAATGATCAATGGAGAGAGTGGCCGATATCAGGTTACATGTAATAAATATATCCAGAAAAAGTGACTGCTTACAGGTTACATCTAATAATGTATGAAAAGTTGTCGAATTTAGTGTGAAATGATCAATAAAGAAAGAAAAAAAAAAAAAAAAAAAAAAAAGGCAATATGCCAAATTTTATTTCGAATTTTTTATCTAACAGACAATTTAATGTTAGAGTAAATTCAACCATGTCTGATCTGTATGATCAAGAGATGGGTGTCCCTCAGGGCAGTATTTTATCTGTTACATTATTTAGTCTTAAAATCAACAGCCTTGTTGAAGTTTTAAAAAGTAATATTGAAGGTTCATTGTATGTTGATGACTTTTTAATATGTTATAGAGGCAAAAATATAAATAACATAGAAAGACAATTACAGTTATGTCTTGGAAGAATTGAAAAATGGGCCTCGGAAAATGGGTTTAAATTTTCCACTTCAAAAACGGTCGGGATGCATTTTTGTAACAAAAGGAAATTGCATCTTGATCCAGAACTCACTTTGTACGGCAACCCAATTAAAATGGTTGATGAACCCAAATTTCTTGGGTTAATTTTCGATAAAAAGTTAACCTTTCTACCCCATATCAAAATGTTAAAATCGAAATGTTTAAAAGCATTAGATATTTTAAAAGTTGTCGGCAGCACCGACTGGGGTGCTGATCGCAACATTTTACTTAATTTATATAGATCTCTAGTTAGATCTAAACTAGATTATGGCTCTATAGTGTATGGCTCTGCAAGGAAGTCCTACATACAGATTCTCGATGCTGTGCATCATCAGGGTTTGCGTCTCTGTCTTGGCGCATTTAAAACCTCACCAGTTGAGAGTCTGTATGTAGAGGCTGATGAGCACTCACTCTCTAACAGACGTTTGAAGCTTGGACTTCAATATGCTGTCAAACTAAAAGCCTACTCAGATAATCCTGCCTACAGCTGTGTTTTTAATCTAATTTATGAAGATATTTTTGCAAAACATGAAAATAAAATTCCTCCGTTAGGTATACGTTTAAAACCACATTTAGCTTCTTTTGATTTAAAATCTGTTGCTCAAGTTGAAACTTGCAAATGTCCTCCATGGGAACTTCCCAAACCAAAAATGATATTTGATCTCCGTGAACACAATAAAAATAAAACAAATCCTCTTTTAATTCAGCAACACTATGCTGAAATCAAAGCCAACTATTCAGATTTTTCAACTGTCTATACTGATGGATCAAAAGATGGTGACAGAGTTGCATCTGCTGCTGTCTTCAGGGACAGAGCTGCAACTCTCCGTTTGCCATCTGATGCATCGATCTTTACTGCTGAAGCAGAAGCAATAATTTTGGCTTTGAAATTTATTGCTTCTTCAGATAAATCCAAATTTATTATATGTTCTGATTCACTTTCATGCTTACAAGCTATACAAAATACTAAAATTAAAAACCCAACAATTCTCAAAATTTTATATGTAATGAGGAATTTAAAAATTCTTCTTAAAGAAATATTATTTCTATGGGTGCCGAGTCATGTTGGAATCCTTGGAAACACAGCTGTAGACCTTGAGGCAAAGAATGCCCTGGGTCACCCTTTATCTAACTGTGATATACCATATACCGATTTTAAATCTAATATTAGAGAATATGTTTTTAATATATTGAAAAATGAATGGAGTAAAAAAGATGGTAATAAATTACATGAAATTAAACCTAATTTATGTAAACCTTTCAATAATTTTATGTGCAGAAAAGATCAGTGTGTTATTTCTAGATGTCGTATTGGTCATACTAGAATAACACACGAATATCTTTTAAAAAATGAAGTAGAACCACAATGTATACCTTGTAACTGCAAGTATACTATTAAACATGTTTTAATCAATTGTATTGACTTTGCTGATATTCGGAAGAAGCATTTCAATGTCAATAATATGTATGATTTATTTAATAATATTCCATTTACAAATATTGTTTCATTCTTAAAAGAAATTGGAATATATTATAAAATATAAAAATGTTGTTATATTTAAAACGATTATAATTTTTATCACGTTATCTTAGTGTTGATTTTTATTTGTAAATAATCAATTTTCTTTAGTCTAGAATTTTAGTTTATTGAAAGACCTTTTGTCTGATTTTAAAAATATACCTTAAATTGTTATAATATTCGAATTAGCTCTCGCCGCGATATAGCCTTTCTGTGCTAATGCGGCGTAAAGCAAACAACAATCAATCAATCAATCTATAAAAAAAGTCAAATTTAGTGTGAAATGATCAATAAAGAATGTTGCCGATTTTAGGTCGCATGTAATACAATTATTAAGAAAAAAAATTGATTGATTAAAGGTTACATCTAATACCTATATTTATAAAAAGTTGTCAAATTTATTGTAAAATATAGTACAATTATCAATAAAGGAAGTGGCTGATTAAAGATGACATTTCCTAAAAATTATCTAGAAATGCGACCGATTTAAGGTTACATTAAATACAATTAGCTAGAAAAAGTGACTGATTATAGGTTACATCTAATATAATTATTTTTTACAAGTGGTCAGAACTATTTTAAAATATTTTGAAATTAATTAAGATTTGACCGATTTAAGGTTACATCTTGTACAATAATCTAAAAAAAAAATGTTCAAATTTAATGTAAAATTTTCAATGCACAAACTAGCTGAGGTAAGGTTACAACTACTACAATTATCTAGAAAAAGTTACCGATTTAAAATCACATGTAATACAATTATCTAGAAAAAAGTGACTGAATATAGGTTACATCTAATACAATTATCTATAGAAAGAGATCAAATTTTTTGTAAAATATAGTAAAATTATCAATAAAGAAAGTTGCCGATTTAAGGTGACATCTAATAAGGTCATCTAGAAATGTGACCGATTTAAGGTCACATCTAATACAATTATCTTGGAAAAGTGCCTAATCATAGGTTACATCTAATACAATTATCTAGAAAAAGTGACTGAATAAAGGTAACAGCTAATACAATTATTTATAAATAAGAGTCGAATTTATTGTAAAATGATCAATGGAGAAAGTGGCCGATATCAGGTTACACGTAATAAATATATCCAGAAAAAGTGACTGCTTACAGGTTACATCTAATAATGTATGAAAAGTTGTCGAATTTAGTGTGAAATGATCAATAAAGAAAGTAACCGATTTTAGGTCACATGTAAAACAATTATTAGGAAAAATTGATTGATTAAACGTTACATAAAATACGATTTTTGATAAAAGTAAAATTTTTGTAAAATATAGTACAATTATCAATAAAGGAAGTGGCTGATTAAAGATGACATTTCCTAAACTTATCTAGAAATGCGACCGATTTAAGGTTACATCTAATACAATTACCTTGAAAAAGTGCCTAATTATAGGTTACATCTAATACAATTATCTTGTTAAAGTGCCTAATTATAGGTTACATCTAATACAATTATCTAAAAATATATTGGAATTTATTGTAAAAACTAATAAAATTAACGATTGAGAAGCAACCGATTTAAGGTTACATCTATTACAATTATCTATAACAATGTTCGAATTTAATGTAAAATGTAGTAAAATTATAAATACAGAAATTTGACCGATTTAAGGTTGCATCTAATACAATTAGCTAGAAAGAGTGACTGATTATAGGTTACATCTAGTATAATTATTTTTACAAGTGGTCAGAATTTTTATTTTCAACATCTAATACAATTATCTATAAAAAGTAGTCGAATATATTGTAAAATGTGATAAATTTAAAAATTAAGAATTGACGGATTCAAGATTACATCATATTCAATTATCTATAAACATCTTCGAATTTAATGTACAATGTAGTATATTTATCAATACAGAAGTTGGCCGATTCAAGGTTACATCTTATTCAATTATCTAGAAAAAGTGACCAATTTAAGGTCAAATCTAATACAATTATCTAAAAAAAAGTAACAGATTATAGGTTCCATCTAATACAATAATGTATAAAAAGTAGTCTAATTTATTGTATAATATAATCAAATTAACATTTAAGAAGTGAACGGCTTAAGGTTACACTTAATACCATTATCTATAAAAAATGTCCAAATCTAATGTAAAATAATAAGTTCAGAAAGGTGCCGATTTATGGTTACATATAATAAAATAATGTATATAAATGACCGATTTAATGTCACATCTAATACAATTATCTAGAAAAAGTGACTGATTTAAGGTCACATATAATAAAATTATCTAGAAAAAGTAACTGATTATAGGTTACATCTAATATAATTATTTTTAACAAGTGGTCAGAGTTTTTATTTTTAACATCTAATACAATTATCTAGAAAAAGTAGTCGAATTTATTGTAAAATATAATAAAATTAACAATTAAGAAGTGAACAATTTAAGGTTACATCTAATACAATTATCTAAAAAAATGTTCGAATTTAATTTAAAATGTAGTAAAATTATCATTAAAGAAAGTTGCCGATTTAAGGCGACATACAATTATCTCAATATAAGAGTCGAACTTATTGTAAAATGATCAATAAAGAAAGTGGTCGATTTCAGGTTACATGTTTTACAATTATCCAGAAAAAACGACTGCTTACAGGTTTCATCTTATACAAATATCTATAAAAAAAAGTCAAATTTAGTGTGAAATGATCAATAAAGAATGTTGCCGATTTTAGGTCGCATGTAATACAATTATTAAGAAAAAATATTGATTGATTAAAGGTTACATCTAATACCTATATTTATAAAAAGTTGTCAAATTTATTGTAAAATATAGTACAATTATCAATAAAGGAAGTGGCTGATTAAAGATGACATTTCCTAAAAATTATCTAGAAATGCGACCGATTTAAGGTTACATTAAATACAATTAGCTAGAAAAAGTGACTGATTATAGGTTACATCTAATATAATTATTTTTTACAAGTGGTCAGAACTATTTTAAAATATTTTGAAATTAATTAAGATTTGACCGATTTAAGGTTACATCTTGTACAATAATCTAAAAAAAAAATGTTCAAATTTAATGTAAAATTTTCAATGCACAAACTAGCTGAGGTAAGGTTACAACTACTACAATTATCTAGAAAAAGTTACCGATTTAAAATCACATGTAATACAATTATCTAGAAAAAAGTGACTGAATATAGGTTACATCTAATACAATTATCTATAGAAAGAGATCAAATTTTTTGTAAAATATAGTAAAATTATCAATAAAGAAAGTTGCCGATTTAAGGTGACATCTAATAAGGTCATCTAGAAATGTGACCGATTTAAGGTCACATCTAATACAATTATCTTGGAAAAGTGCCTAATCATAGGTTACATCTAATACAATTATCTAGAAAAAGTGACTGAATAAAGGTAACAGCTAATACAATTATTTATAAATAAGAGTCGAATTTATTGTAAAATGATCAATGGAGAAAGTGGCCGATATCAGGTTACATGTAATAAATATATCCAGAAAAAGTGACTGCTTACAGGTTACATCTAATAATCTATGAAAAGTAGTCGAATTTAGTGTGAAATGATCAATAAAGAAAGTAACCGATTTTAGGTCACATGTAAAACAATTATTAAGAAAAATTGATTGATTAAACGTAACATAAAATACGATTTTTGATAAAAGTAAAATTTTTGTAAAATATAGTACAATTATCAATAAAGGAAGTGGCTGATTAAAGATGACATTTCCTAAACTTATCTAGAAATGCCACCGATTTAAGGTTACATCTAATAAAATTATTTAGAAAAAGTGACCGATTACAGGTCACATTTAATACAATTAGCTAGAAAAAGTGACTGATTATAGGTTACAACTAGTATAATTATTTTTACAGGTGGTCAGAATTTTTATTTTCAACATCTAATACAATTATCTATAAATAGTAGTCGAATATATTGTAAAATGTGATAAATTTAAAAATTAAGAATTGATGGATTGAAGATTACATCATATACAATTATCTATAAACATCTTCGAATTTAATGTACAATGTAGTGAATTTGTCAATACAGAAATTGGCCGATTCAAGGTTACATCTAATTCAATTATCTAGATAAAGTGACCAATTTAAGGTCAAATCTAATACAATTATCTAAAAACAGTAACAGATTATAGGTTTCATCTAATACAATTATCTATAAAAAGTAGTCTAATTTATTGTATAATATAATCAAATTAACATTTAAGAAGTGACCGGCTTAAGGTTACACCTAATACCATTATCTATTAAAAATGTCCAAATTTAATGTAAAATAATCAGTTCACAAAGGTGCCGATTTATGGTTACATCTAACAAAATAATGTATATAAATGACCGATTTAATGTCACATCTAATACAATTATCTAAAAAAAGTGACTGATTTAAGGTCACATATAATATAATTATTTTTAACAAGTGGTCAGAGTTTTTATTTTTAAAATCTAATACAATTATCTAGAAAAAGTAGTCGAATTTATTGTAAAATATAATAAAATTAACAATTAGGAAGTGAACAATTTAAGGTAACATCTAATACAATTATCTAAAAAAAATGTTCGAATTTAATTTAAAATGTAGTAAAATTATCATTAAAGAAAGTTGCCGATGTAAGGCGACATACAATTATCTCAATATAAGAGTCGAACTCATTGTAAAATGATCAATAAAGAAAGTGGCCGATTTCAGGTTACATGTTTTACAATTATCTAGAAAAAGTGACTGCTTACAGGTTTCATCTTATACAAATATCTATAAAATGAAGTCAAATTTAGTGTGAAATGATCAATAAAGAATGTTGCCGATTTTAGGTCGCATGTAATACAATTATTAAGAAAAAAAATTGATTGATTAAAGGTTACATCTAATACCTATATTTATAAAAAGTTGTCAAATTTATTGTAAAATACAGTACAATTATCAATAAAGGAAGTGGCTGATTAAATATGACATTTCCTAAAATTATCTAGAAATGCGACCGATTTAAGGTTACATCTAATACAATTATTTAGAAAAGTGACCGATTTCATGTCACATTAAATACAATTAGCTAGAAAAAGTGACTGATTATAGGTTACATCTAATATAATTATTTTTTACAAGTGGTCAGAACTATTTTAAAATATTTTAAAATTAATTAAGATTTGACCGATTTAAGGTAACATCTCGTACAATAATCTAAAAAAAAATGTTCAAATTTAATGTAAAATTTTCAATGCAAAAACTAGCTGAGGTAAGGTTACAACTACTACAATTATCTAGAAAAAGTTACCGATTTAAAATCACATGTAATACAATTATCTAGAAAAAATGACTGAATACAGGTTACATCTAATACAATTATCTGTAGAAAGAGATCAAATTTTTTGTAAAATATAGTAAAATTATCAATAAAGAAAGTTGACGATTTAAGGTGACATCTAATAAGGTCATCTAGAAATGTGACCGATTTAAGGTCACATCTAATACAATTGTCTTGGAAAAGTGCCTAATTATAGGTTACATCTAATACAATTATCTAAAAAATATATTGGAATTTATTGTTAAAGATAATAAAATTAACGATTGAGAAGTAACCGATTTAAGGTTACATCTAATACAATTATCTATAACAATGTTCGATTTTAATGTAAAATGTAGTAAAATTATCAATACAGAAAATTGACCGATTTAAGGTTACATCTAATACAATTATCTATAACAATGTTCGAATTTAATGTAAAATGTAGTAAAATTATCAATACAGAAATTTGACCGATTTAAGGTTACATCTAATACAATTATCTAGAAAAAGTGACTGATTAAAGGTAACAGCTAATACAATTTTTTATAAATAAGAGTCGAATTTATTGTAAAAAGATCAATGGAGAAAGTGACCGATATCAGGTTACATGTAATAAATATATCCAGAAAAAGTGATTGCTTACAGGTTACATCTGATAATCTATGAAAAGTAGTCGAATTCAGTGTGAAATGATCAATAAAGAAAGTAACCGATTTTAGGTTACATGTAAAACAATTGTTAAGAAAAATTTATTGATTAAACGTTACATAAAATAGGATTTTTGATAAAAGTAAAATTTTTATAAAATATAGTACAATTATCAATAAAGGAAGTGGCTGATTAAAGATGACATTTCCTAAACTTATATAGAAATGCGACCGATTGAAGGTTACATCTAATACAATTATTCAGAAAAAGTGACCGATTACAGGTCACATTTAATACAATTAGCTAGAAAAAGTGACTGATTATAGGTTACATGTAGTATAATTATTTTTTACAAGTGGTCAGAATTATTATTTTCAACATCTAATACAATTATCTATAAAAAGTAGTCTAATATATTGTAAAATGTGATAAATTTAAAAATTAAATACTAGTTCAGTGATAATGGATGTCATACTAAATTCCGAATAATATAAATGAAATAAAGTTAAAAATCAAACAAGACTAACAAAGGCCAGAGGCTCCTTACTTAGAACAGGCCCAAAAATGCGACGGGGTTTAGAATATTAATAAAAGGTTAAATTATAAACAAAATGTCATTTATCTTTATAATGTTTAAGGTGTGTGACACACAGTTTTACTTTTATAATTGATCTCTTTTGGCTTTTGTTTTTTCAACAATAGTCCCGTAAAATTTATCTTTTTTGACATTTCACGTTTAGTTTACATTCAGAAACTTGTCACGCATTTTCTGCCAACTGCCAATCGTCACATTGTCAACAATTTACCTGTCCCGATATAACCATTGACAAGCGTGTTAACAAAGCAAGAGGGCGTTGTTCGGTGTTTACTCACCTTTGAAGTAGGTAAAGTTGAAAAAATATGCCAACATGGAGAGATAAAAACAAAAAAGAGTATCCTTTGCCGCACACCAAAATTCTGTTGTAGGCAATTGTAAATTAAACTCTGGCCCAATCCCCACAGACATACCAACAGGGCACTTTTCGACATAATGTGAGCAAAACTGGCTTTTACAGCATACCGTTAGAATATAGCCAACTTCCCATCTTTGTTTAATTCCATGCTTTTTTATAGACTACCAAAAAAAAAGAGACGGTGACTAAACGGGCAATTACAAACTACGTTAGACAGGTGACAATGGTCCTTTGGCAACTTGACAAACATAACACCACTATCAGCTTTGACCGCAAGAATTTGACAAATGTCGCTATTCATCAGGTGTTTGATGACATGCTAAAAAAAGGGTATAAGGCCGCCACACTTGAAGGGTACTGCAAAAATCTGAAAAAAGTTTTTGTGACTTTCTGACCACCTGGGTTGACGAATTGACGACTGACGAAAGGGCACATATTAAAAGGTTAAGAGATGCCATCAACCAACTACTAAGAGGGTACGACGGTATGAAACTGACGGTCAATAGACATACGCGGTGCAGTGACGTCGCAGCCCGCAACGCACCTAGTATCACCGAGGTTACAAAGGTTATTCCGCTAGCAGAAAAACCTGCCCTTAAAATCCTACAACATGCAGAGGACAATGATTATAGGATTTCTAATTCAAACTTAATGTTCCTAAATTCCTATTCATTGCAAAGCACTGTCTTTAAAATGCCCATAGGGTCAGTATGCTCACCAACATGCGGCTCTCTGAATTCTATACTGCCATCGAAACCACAAAAGTCAGTCGGGACGAGGGGAATATTCAGCAGGAAATAAATTACGTTGTTTGTGTTGCCGAACACAAAACGAAGGAATCATTTATAGGTACTCTGACCATTAGTGAAGACCAGGTCCAATTAATTAACACCTACATTAGATAAAGGCTAGGGTACTGACCGATAAGGGGAAAACTTCTGAATTGCTGTTCGTAAATTCTGAAGGTAACGAAATTACAAATGGGTCTGACCTTATCGCAAGACTACATAAAAATGTCGGCATAAGAGTGTCATACAGCGTGACACAAGCACGAAAGGCCAGTCAGACCCTGGCAGACTCTTGTCCTGACATGGTAAAAAAGAACTTGACGAGATTTTTAGGACATTCAGAACAGATTGCCGACCAGAAATATCGTGGACTGAACACGGACAAAGCCGTGGACGCATATGAATTTATGTCCCGGATGATGGTTTTCAGTGCTGCCCATCAAAACAAAAAACCCACTACAGCAAATCCATTGCTGGAAATTTCACCAACCAAACGTGTCAGATTACCACTAAAAAGGTCGATAACACCTAAACGACCGACACCCACGATTCCATCCATCACGGAAAGGTTAATGGAGAAAAAAAGGGATTTCGCCCAAACATACGTGGCGGATACAATTCTTAAAGCTAATGCCAAAGAACTGAAGAAGCCATCACCTGCCTTCTTAACACAAGCGCCACCATATCCTTCCGAGGCAAAGCTAAAGGTGTACCAAAAGGAGGTAGGTATAGCGATACAAGAGGGCATATTAAAGGGTCGAATCGAAAAGCGTTTAAAGCAAATGGAAACAGAACACAATGAACAGTTGTATCATCATATTAATCATGCAAAACAGATTGTTTTAAAGGATCAAACAGAATTTTGCAACCCCAATAGCAGTTTGACAGTTGCTAGTCATTAGAAAGATTGGGGTAGAGAATGCCATACTTCGATATGGTGGTAGCAAAAGACATTGGACTTTCACCTGTTGTGATGGCGTTCCATGTATAGTGATAAAACATTATTGCAAGAGCCAGTGATTTGTGCATTTGCTGATTGCAATAAAGTTTTTATAACACTTGATGAATACAATAAGCATGCTCAGGAGAGCACAGGAAATATTTCGGAGATTGGTTATACTTCAAGATTGGACTTGGACATTATGTAATGAATTTGGTGAAGTCTTTCTTTGAACTAAACTAGGTACCATTTTGTGAAGCAATGTGTGAAGAGATGAAAAGATGATTTAAATTTTGATATTACAGATTATGATAATATTAAGATACAGTATTATCCTCATTTTTGTTAATTTTTATGTTTTTTGTAAAAAAATATTGAACTCTAATGCATTTTTCTGTTATAAGATAATTTTTGTATGGTTAATTGCACTGTTTAATAAAATGCTTCGCTGGGCGCAGCTTGATACGACCGCAGAGGTCGAATCCTGAACAGTTGGAGCAAGTACGGACACAACATTCAAGCTTGATACAGCTCTGAATTTGGATTATGATTAAATATTTGACACAGCATAGGTTTCTGACACAGAAAGAATGTGGTCTAAGAACTTGATTTTTTTTAATTTACCTATTATGGTCCAATGTCCAAAATCAAAATACATGGTTAGATTCAGCATATCAAAGAACCCCAAGAATTCAATTTTTGTTGAAATCAAACAAAGTTTAATTTTGGACCCCAACTTGGACAAACTTGAAAACTGGGCCCATATTCAAAAATCTAAACACAATGTTTAGATTCGGCATATAAAAAAAAACCCCAAGAATTCAATTTTTGTTAAAATCAAACTAAGATAAATTTTGGACCCTTTGGACCTTAATGTAGACCAATTTAAAAAACGGGACCTAAATTTAAAAATCTAAATACACGTTTAGATTTGGAATATCAAAGAACCCCAATAATTCAATTTTTGATGAAATCAAACAAAGTTTAATTTGGGACCCTTTTGACCTCAATATGATCCAATTTGATAGCGGGGTCCACAAATAAAAAATCTAAAAACATGGTTAGATTCAGCATATCAAAGAACCCCATATATTCAATTTTTGTTGAAATCAAACAAAGTTTAATTTTGGACCCCAACTTGGACCAACTTGAAAACTGGGCCCATAATAAAAAATCTAAACACATGTTTAGATTCAGCATATCAAAGAACCCCAAGAATTCAATTTTTGTTAAAATCAAACTAAGTTAAATTTTGGACCCTTTGGACCTTAATGTAGACCAATTTAAAAAACGGGACCCAAAATTAAAAATCTAAATACACGTTTAGATTTGGCATATCAAAGAACCCCAATAATTCAATTTTTGATGAAATCAAACAAAGTTTAATTTTGGACCCTTTTGACCTCAATATGACCCAATTTGATAGCGGGGCCCACAAATAAAAAATCTAAATACATGGTTAGATTCAGCATATCAAAGAACCCCGTATATTCAATTTTTGTTGAAATCAAACAAAGTTTAATTTTGGACCCCAACTTGGACCAACTTGAAAACTGGGCCCATAATCAAAAATCTAAACACATGTTTAGATTCAGCATATCAAAGAACCCCAATAATTCAATTTTTGTTAAAATCAAACTAAGTTTAATTTTGGACCCTTTGGACCTTAATGTAGACCAATTTAAAAAACGGGACCCAAAATTAAAAATCTATAAAAACGGTTAGATTTGGCATATCAAAGAACCCCAATAATTCAATTTTTGATGAAATCAAACAAAGTTTAATTTTGGACCCTTTTGACCTCAATATGAACCAATTTGATAGCGGGGTCCACAAATAAAAAATCTAAATACATGGTTAGATTCAGCATATCAAAGAACCCCATATATTCAATTTTTGTTGAAATCAACCAAAGTTTAATTTTGGACCCCAATTTGGACCAACTTGAAAACTGGGCCAAAAATCAAAAATCTAAATACATGTTTAGATTCAGCATATCAAACAACCCCAAGAATTCAATTTTTGTTAAAATAAAAAAAAGTTTAATTTTGGACCCCAACTTGGATCAACTTGAAAACTGGGCCCATTATCCAAAATCTAAACACGTGTTTAGATTCAGCATATCAAAGAACCCCAAGAATTCAATTTTTGTTAAAATCAAACTAAGTTTAATTTTGGACCCTTTGGACCTTAATGTAGACCAATTTAAAAAACAGGACCCAAAATTAAAAATCTAAATACACGGTTAGATTTGGCATATCAAAGAACCCCAATAATTCAATTTTTGATGAAATCAAACGAAGTTTAATTTTGGACCCTTTTGACCTCAATATGAACCAATTTGATAGCGGGGTCCACAAATAAAAAAATCTAAATACATGGTTAGATTCAGCATATCAAAGAACCCCATATATTCATTTTTTGTTAAAATCAAACAAAGTTTAATTTTGGACCCCAATTTGGACCAACTTGAAAACTGGGCCAAAAATTAAAAATCTAAATACATGTTAAGATTCAGCATATCAAAGAACCCCATATATTCAATTTTTGTTAAAATCAAACAAAGTTTAATTTTGGACCCTTTGGACCTTAATGTAGACCAATTTGAAAACTGGACCCAAAATTAAAAATCTAAATACACGGTTAGATTCGGCATAACAGATAAATAAATGTGGTCAAAGATTTTACAAATGTAATGCACCATACTGTGCAATTTAAGATTACTTCTTGAAATTTTTCAATATTTTAAATTTGAAAAAAAAATAATATTTGAAGAATAATTCATTTTAATTTCTGAAATCTGAAATGAGAAAAAATTGACCCCCCACAATTTCTTTTTAACCCCCCCCCCCTTTTTCCCTAAAAAAAATTCTTTCCCTCATGATATGGTCATAATCTCAATTCAAATTTCCAATGGAGTTTGCAACCATAATTACCCATTTAAATTTACCATAGTGCTAACTTAATCTATTTTATAATAAAATTTAAAATATAGTGTCAAATCTTTCATATGGATTTTTTTGTTAAAAAAAAAAAGATGCAACGTTTGCAGATATTTTTACTGGTCTTTCTTTATAAATATGCATTTCTTTAAACATAATTTAAAAGCAGTGTAAGGGAAGTAACCAAAACGTTGTATTTGGATTACCTCCCTTACACTGTTTTAAATTTTCTTAATTGTTCATTAACCATTACTTTATACATAATTTAAAAGCAGTGTAAGGGAGGTAATTTCAATGATGTATTTGATTTATCTCCCTTACACTGCTTTAAATTGTGTTTTGTACTAAAGTATTTGTCCATTAACCAGGACAACCTTGTTTTTGCCCCTTATTCCTAAACGGTTTGAGCCATAACCCCCCAAAGCAAATCCTAACCATCCCTTTGTGGTATGGAAACTTGTAGTATAATTTCAGAGAGATTCATACACCGTTCCACAGTTATTGTCTGGAAACTAGAAAATGCTTATTTTTGGCCCCTTTTTGGCCCCTAATTCCTTAACTGTTGGTACCATAACCCCCAAAATCAATCCCAACCTTCCTTTTGTGGTATTTAACCTTATGGTAAAATTTCAAAGAGATCCATTCACTTAAACTAAAGTTAGAGTGCGAAAACCAATGTGTCTTCGGACGACGCCGGACGACGACGACGTCATACCAATATACGACCGCAAAAATTTTGTGGTCGTATAAAAAATATGTACTTTTGCTTTTATTTATGTTATGTTTATTTTATTTGTTATTTAAAATTCCCTGTTGTTTTTTAATCACTTCTGCCTTAAAATGAGCTCTTAATGTATTTTTGTGTTACTTTATACATTTGGTATTGTCAGCAATGTCCGTAGACAATATATGCATCACTAATATCACGTATATTATTTTTGCTGAATACGTAATTTAAAATTCCCAGAAATCCTCATTTTTTGGTTATTTTTAATGATTTTAGTCTCAAAAATGACTTATAATGCATTTTTTATTTAATTGGATAACTTTTGTATTGTTAATTGCACTGTTATACAAACTATGTAATTTTGCTTTCATTTATGTAATGTGTCTTTTATGTGTTATTTAAAATTCCCAGAAATCCTCATTTTTTGTTAATGTTTAATATATTGCCTTAAAATGAGCTCTTAGTGTATTTTTGTGTTACTTTATACATTTGGTATTGTCAACAATGTCCTTATACAATATATGCATTACTAATATCACGTATATTATTTTTGCTGAATACGTTATTTAAAGTTCCCAGAAATCCTCATTTTTTTGTTATTTTTAATGATTTTAGTCTAAAAAATGACTTATAATGCATTTTTAAACGGATTTTCGAAGGACATATCGGTTATTAAAATGGTGACATACGGCGGGCGGCTGGGCGGATCTACAGCTTGTCAGCAAAATAACATGAAAACGCTTTCACAATTTTTTTTCAAATTTAAATATGTTGTTTACTGGGACTTAATGAAGGTCTAGTTCAATTTTCAAGATATTAGTATATCTCCTTTGTGAGTTATCGCCATTTTGAATATCCAAAAGTGGAATTTTTAAATATTTTACTCTTGTTATCTTTTTTATGACTAAGTTTAATGTCTTATCTCACAACAAAATAATGGAGTGACAGATTTATTTGAAAATAATCTATTTCTAAGTGGTAATGATTATAAGCTATATTATTAGACATTTTGAAGTTAATTACATTATTAATTATTAATTAGATCTGGGTTATATCTTAGCATATAATATCATTAGAGTGACAGATTTATTTGAAAATTTTCTGTTTCCTGATAAGATCTGTAGGACTGTATATATAAAGTTTGAAATTTACTAGTAGGACTGTATAAATGAAATTTGAAATTTACTGTTCATTATTAGACATTTTTATAGATAATTAAGTCTCCCTAAACCATATATATTCTTACCCCAACCCCCTTTCAATTTGAGAATGTGCTTTTATCTTGTAAACGGTTGAGATCCCCACCCCTAAACAATATATATTCTTGTATGGGACAATAAAACAAATCAAATGAAATATTTGGGGAGTCCCCGGGTTCACCACCACCCCCTACTTTTTGAAAACTTGTAAACGGTCAAGATCCCAACCCTGAAACCATATATATTCTTGTATGTGACAACAAAACAAATCAAATGAAATAAAAGGAGAGTCCCCTGGAGTCACCCCAGCCCCTCCTCTTTGAGAACTTGTAAACGGTCGAGATCCCCACCCCTAAACCATATATATTCTTGTACGGGACAATAACACAAGTCAAATGAAATATAGGGGAAGTCCATGGGGATCACCCCCACCCCCTTCTTTTTGAAAACTTGTAAACGGTCAAGATCCTCACCCCGAAACCATATATATTGTTGTATGTGACAATAAAACAAATCTAATGAAATAAAAGGCGAGTCCCCTGGGGTCACCCCACCCCATCCTGTTTAAGAACTTGTAATCCGTCGAGATCCCCACCCCTAAACCATATGTATTCTTGAATGGGACAATAAAACCAATCAAATGAAATTGAGGGGGAGTCCCCTGGGGTCACCCCCACCCCCCTTTTTTTTTGAAAACTAGTAAATGGTCAAAATCTCCACCCCGAAACCATACATATTCTTGTATGGGACAATAAAACAAATCAAATGAAATACGAGGCGAGTCCCCTGGGGTCACCCCCACCCCCTCCTGTTTAAGAACTTGTAAACAGTAAAGATCCCAACCCCTAAACCATATATATTCTTGTATGGCCATTGGGACAATAACACATATCAAATGAAATATAGGGGAAGTCCATGGGGGTCACCCCCACCCCCTTTCTTTTTGAAAACTTGTAAACGGACAGATCATCACCCTGAAACTATATATATTTTTGTATGGGACAATAAAACAAATCAAATAAAAGAAATTAGGGGCCAAAAATAAGCATTTTTGTAACTTCAAGACATAATTTGTGTGTTAGTGTATGGATCTCTCTGACATTGTACCACAAGGTTCCATATCACAAAGGGAATGCTGGGATTGATTTTGGGGGTAATTGCCTCCAATAGGGGCAAAAAAAAACAAGCATTTTTCTAGTTTCTGGACAATTACTTGTGTGTAAGTGTATGGATCTTTCTGAAATTGTACTACAAGGTTCCAATATCACAAGGGGAAAGCTGGGTTTGAGTTTGGGGTTAATTGCCCTAAACGTTTAGGAATTTGGGGCCAAAATACAAGCATTTTTCTAGTTTCCAGACAATAACTTGTGTTCAAGTGTACGGATCTCTCTGAAATTGTACTGCAAGATACCATACCACAAAGGGAAGACTGGGATTGAGTTTGGGGGTGATGAATCATAAGGGGATTCAAACAATTGGGGGGGGGGGGGGGGATTTTTTTTCATTTTTTTTTCTTAAAAATTTTCCATTTTAAATTGGTTGTTCTGATTTATATATAAAGGCAAATAACAATGATATGGTTTGAATAGGTAAATTCAAAATTTTTTAAGTTCTTAGACCACATTTATTCTGTGTCAGAAACCTATGCTGTGTCAAAACACAAAACTTTTGTCTGATTTCATCAAAAATTGAATTCTTGGGGTTCTTTGATATGCTGATTCTAATGTGTACTTAGATTTTTGATATTGGACCATAATAGGTATTTAAATGTTCAATTTCAAGTATTTCAGTTCTTAAACCACATTCATTTTGTGTCACAAACCTATGCTGTGTCAAATATTCAATCACAATCCAAATTCAGAGCTGTTTTAAGTTTAAATGTAGTGTCCATACTTGCTCAACTGTTCAGGGTTCGACCTCGGCAGGAAGATCCGGTTTGCTGTCACTCTGACAGCTTCTTGTTATTTTATTGGATAACTTTTGTATTGCTAATTGCACTGTTATACAAAATATGTAATTTTGCTTTCATTTATGTAATGTGTCTTTTATGAATTAGTTAAAATTCCCAGAAATCCTCATTTTTTGTTAATTTTTAATAACTTTTGCCTTAAAATGAGCTCTTAATGTATATTTGTGTTACTTTATACATTTGGTATTGTCAACAATGTCCTTAGACAATAAATGCAACACTAATGTCACTTATACTATTTTTGCTGAATATGTTATTTAAAATTCCAAGAAATCCTCATTTTTTGGTAATTTTTAATGATTTTAGTCTCAAAAACGAACTATAATGCATTTGTATTTTATTGGATAACTTTTGTATTGTTAATTGCACTGTTATACAAACTATGTAATTTTGCTTTCATTTATGTAATGTGTCTTTTATGTGTTATTTAAAATTCCCAGAAATCCTCATTTTTTGTTAATTTTTAATAACTTTTGCCTTAAAATGAGCTCTTAGTGTATTTTTGTGTTACTTTATACATTTGGTATTGTCAACAATGTCCTTATACAATATATGCATTACTAATATCACTTATATTATTTCTGCTAAATACGTTATTTAAAATTCCCAGAAATCCTTATTTTTGGTTATTTTTAATGATTTAAGTCCCAAAAATGACTTATTATGCATTTTTTTGTTATTGGATAAATTAAGTATTGTTAATTGCACTGTTATACGAAATATGTACTATTGCTATCATTTATGTTATGTTTGTTTTATTCATAATTCGAAATTCCCAGAAATCCTCAATTTTAGTTGATTTTTTATGGGTTTTGCCCCAAAATTTACCTTTAAAGGCATTATTATATTATTTTTATAACTTGATAGCTTTAACTGTAGTTTTGAACAATATATGCACCATTGTTGTTATTTTAATTATGTTTATTTAATTTGTAATAAAAAAAAATCCAGAAATTCTCAGAAATTCTCTGTGTTTTATTGTTTTCGCCCAAAAATGATGAAAACTTGAAAAAAATAATTAAAAAATTACATTTTGTGTCAAAGTGGTCGTCTCCACCAGAAAACCACTACAAAAAAACAAATGACGTCCTCCCAGATATGAACAATGATAAACAAATTGATGACGACACGTACGATTATCTACGCCTAGATGAAACTTCCACAACCTGTCGATTATATATACTTCCAAACCTCCATAAAAAGGGATTTCAGGTAGACCTATAGTATTAGCTAATGGCCAACCTGCCTATCTCATATTCAAGATACAACTGACAATTTGAAGAAAATGAATTCCTAAATTCCCTTACCTAACGAAACAATTTTGGTTTCAATGGATGTGTACTCTATATACACTAATATTCCAAAAAATGAAGGAATAACAGCGTGTGAAAAAGTATGGAACACTCCAAAGGATAAACATCCCCCAACTGACTGTCTAGTTAAGTTTTTTAAGTTAGTGCTTGAAAATAACAACTTTATTTTCAACTACAAGCACTTTTTACAGATGATGGTACTTGTATAGGAACATAAATGGCACCTTCTTTTGGCAACATGTTCATGGGGATCTTGAAGAACGCATCATTTTGAGTGTGCCATACACACTCATCACTTGGCTCCGTTTTATTGATGACATTGATATGAAATGGAACGAAACTGCAGAACATCTACAAGATTTTTTAAATCTTTTTAAAATGTTCCATCATTCAATAAAATTTATATCTGAATTTTCAAGCGAGAACATTGCGTTTCTCGACACCACCACATTTGTAAAAAATATTATTCAGAAGACAAGCTGGTGATTGACCTGAGGAATATTGATCTTGACATTGATTTTAATGATGCCAATATTATGCTTCCCGAAAGGACAACAGCAGACCATGAGAATATTTTATACTTGAGAAATATTGACAGTATTGTTATGTTTTGTCTTTTTTGTTGGATTATTTTGTTATTTTTATGCCAAGGCAGGTGATTTTATTTATTATATGTTTATATATTTTTATACTTATATAATTTTTACTTTATGGTAGATTTTTAAACCATTAAAGTTTTTTTTTCCGTTTTCGAGCTGAGAGGGGTTGCTTGGTAATGTCAATTCATAAGAGGTCGGAAAAAATTAATCGGTTGTTAACGTTTAGCACAAATGTACAATGAAATATGTCTACCATATTCGCATTGTACATTCATCCCAATAGAAGTATGGTCACCATTGGTCTTCCTCCGACCGGCGGTAAAACCCTCGCTAAAGTGGGGCGTCCGTTTGGCTGTGCGGGATGTACAAATTTGCAGCCACGTCCGGTCAGAATGGGGACGTTAAATCCGATGTCTCGTGTAAAGAGAGTGCCACGCTCTTTGCACGTTAAGAACCCTTGCAACAACTCTTTGAGGGGTCCGTAGGTGACCTGTTGCAAGGCTAAATTTCTGTCCCTATCCAATATACCCTCATTTCCCGTAGCAGTCTAAATTTCTCCGACCTTAATCCCTTAATCTATTACAGAACCTACCTATTGTATTTATTGTGAACTTGTTCTCGTCCTGAATATGCATGAAATATTTGCCACTGGACGTTAAGCAACCAACAATCAATCAATCAATCAATCAATGATCTTTGCCTGGCGAAGAACAATGACTTTTGATTGAACGTTCCACCAAAGGACAAGCTTACGCGCGCGTTTTTTGTTAATAAGAGAACTTATTGCGTTTCCGAAAGATTTTTTTTTTATTTATTTAAGATGAATATTCATTTTAAAAACTTTGGTAAATATTTAAAAAAAAAATCACTGAACGTTCGTAATTGTTTTAAAAATTATTCAGCATTTGTTACCAATTTAAAATCATAAACTATTTAAATACCAACTATTATTTTCCCTTACATTCTCGAATGTCATATTTAATCTGTAAAGCCCAGTTTATAACTTGCATGTTCATTTATAGTTAGCCTAACAATGCACGAGTGGTTATTTTCGATTTGATCAGGCCCTACCTGAACGAATCGAAATAATCACTTGTTTAATTTTATAGTCCATACTTTTATTTCGATTACGTAGAGTAAGGTAATTTTTATCCCGTTAACGGTATATCTATACTTTTTTTTCATTAGCTAGGCAATGGCTCTTGTTAGGTAGCACACGTATAGTTTTGTCCTCCGGTGTTAAGTCTTTGTGTAGAAAAATATTTTTCGTTTGTCTAATTTTCCCCTTTGCTAACGTTGTTTTTTGGCCTATTCGGTACCGGAAATGCATTTTCTGGCTATATTTCATGTTTATATTACCCCCAAGGGTGACTGGGGAATAGAAGTATGGTCACCATTGGTCTTCCTCCGACCGGCAGTAAATCCCTTGCTAAAGTGGGGCGTCCGTTTTGGCTGTGCGGGATGTACAAATTTGCAGCCACGTCCGGTCAAAATGGGGACGTTAAATCCGATGTCTCGTGTAAAGAGAGTGCCATGCTCTGTGCACGTTAATAACCCTTGCAACAACTCTTTGAGGGGTCTTTAGGTGACCTGTTGCCAGGCTAAATTTCTGTCCCTATCCAATATACCCTCATTTCCCGTGGCAGTCTAAATTTCTCCGAACTTAATCCCGGACGCCCCTTTTACAGAACCTACCTATTGTATTTATTGTTAATTTGTTCTCGTCCTGAATATGCATGCAATATTTGCCACTGGACGTTAAGAAAACCAACAATCAATCAATCATGTTTATATTCATTGACTATGTGCTAACTATGTACCCACACCTCATAGTGAACTTTTTAAATACTTATCGATCCCCCTAGGTAGCGTTCAGTGACAAATTTTTCAATAATCTCATCTTATATTAAATATTGCATGTTACATATTGTTATTGTGTAAAAACAACCGAATTGGTTTGTTACGGGTAAGAAAGGCAAAGATCAGGGTAAAGGTAAAGGTTTCATTAGTAAGTCATCTAGTGTGGTTGGCATAACAAGTCTCTAACTGAACTATTGTTCAAAGAGGGGAGGTTCTTTGGTTCACCATTTTGGCGTTAATTTGTTGTCAGAATTTGACAATTTTTAAGAAATTCTAAATCATTGCAACCATCTTTTTCGTTTAACTCTTTGGTGTTAACTTGTCATATGACTGTTGAATAAAATTTAGTAAACAATGCAACCGCCTGGATTTCATTTTAGATAACTAACAACTAACCAGCATACACTCCTTTTACTCGCCTATGTTCTGCTTTAGCTGGGTACATGCTGGAATCAGGGAGGTAAACACTCACATACGAATATCTCTTACTGAGATGACGGTAAACCAAATCAGCATAATAATAGCCCTCTTGAAATAAAGATTATTATTATGCTGATTTGGTTTATATACAAGTAGTCTCAAGCCTCGTTCGAGTGGAAGAGATGATTGCGCTCCCATTGCACGATTCCTAAACAGGCATACCAAGAGTAGAAGGCACCTTATTTTTCATGTTACTAACACTTTTTAACTCCATACATGTTCAGTAAACCACCCATTGACCTCGTTCCTGTTTTTACCTTTCAGTAAAATGTCAGTTGTACAGCGTAAAATCATTGCCAAGGGTTCTGATTGCGTTCTCTGTAATTTTTTACCCCTGTAAGATTCGTTATGAGGGTATAGAGTTTCGTAGTATCGAGTACCTGCATCAGTGGTCAAAGGCTCGTTTTCATAAGGATCCCATCTCAGCCGCTCTCGTTCTACAGTCAGCATTGCCTTCCGATGCTAAGATTTATCTCGGCGTATTACAGTATCCCCGAGTGGGACTTTCATCGCGTCGATCTTATAGGTCGGCTTCTTAAGATGAAAGCTCTTTCTGTCCCCGAGTTCAAGTTAGGTTTATTGGCTACTGACGGTTATATAGATTTCGCCGTTCCCAATACCTTTTGGGGCACAGGTCCTGAAGGTTTAGGCCAACATATGTTTGGCTTTTTACTGGCAGAATTACGCTTCACACTCCGTCAGTAATTTTGGTTTTTTTTCAGGTTTCAACTTGATTCAACTGCAATCCAGATATATCCTTTTACACAATAGTCTAAGCTTTACTCACACACAGGCGGGTGCCACTTGTGGGACAGAAATTGTTGGCCTTTCCAGAGCAGCTCAGTAGAACCCCGGTTTTTAGTGGGGTTTGTGTTGCTGTGTTAATTTAGATAGCTGTGTAGTGATTTGTTGACTGTTTCTTCGTTGTGTTGTATGTTTTTATTGAACAACTGAGTAGGGATAGTAAGGAAAAAATTATAATCAGTTTTAAAAAAAGATTATCAGCATTAAGTAAGAGAGATTACTTTTCCATGGAAAAATCACTTTAGATTGTTTAATTCGGACAACAAATGAGTACAGAGCAATTTTAAGATGATAAAATTAAAGGCCATTTGGGATTATTTTGTCGATTTGACAGATGTCCAATTGTAGGACATTTTACAAGTATGCTATTCTTCAATCATATGTCAAATATAGAAAATGTTTACTGTTTTTGCACGTGGTTGGATAGATAACCAAAATTCTGAAGTTTCTTGGATGAAACATTTATGATGAATTAAATTGAAGTTTCGAAAGTTGAATTTTTCCCTTTTTTGGCCGAAAATCTACAATGTTAGACAAGCAAAATTGACAATTTTTGCATAAAACCATCTTTTACATGATTTCCTTTGCATCAAATTATTTAAAACCGGTATCATTTAAAGTATTTTTTATTAAAAGTGAAACATTCAAAGTCTCAATTCAAATATGTTTATTATTTGTGCTTTTTTCACTAAAAATTGTTAAAAATTGTCTTCAGCTTATAGGAGAATCTAAGACATTTTACTTTTTTTTTCAAAATAATAATTTTGTAACCATGGCAACCAATTTAATACAAAAGTATAAAGTAATAATTGAAAATTCATATTTTTCCTGGACAGCAATATTTATTCATTTTATATTTTCAAGTTTTAAGATACGTATGACACGTTGACTCGATTGTATTGGGTGTACCTAAAAATCAGAAAGAAAGAAAAACCAGGTCACAAGGGTATATATGGTAGTGAATACAATTGTCTTTTAATAAGCCAATAAAAACTTATTAAATAAGACAGAAATACCAGTGAAAAAATGCCACATTTGAATTTTGATACCAATAAATAAAAAAGTTATGGCATAATCAGTCGATATCTATGAATGTTGATAACATCTACGATAATCTGACATGCTCCTTTTGGTCTCTTGTAAGTTTTCTCATTGGGAATAATACCACATCTCCTTATTTCATAGGTTACAGAAATAACAGCTTTACTATTAACTCGAGATATTCAGGCATTGAAATATATTTTATTCTTCAACAACACTTTCAACGATTCTTTTGATAAGAAAGCAGATTGTCTTGCTTCTCTTTAAGCAACTGTTTTCTTCTTTCATTGGATACTAGTTCATTGTCGGCATTACAAGCCAATAACAAATTGTTTTTGTGATTTAGAATTTTCACGATTTTAACATTAACTTCTCTGAATTCAATTTCTTTTTATCTTTAGAAAAGAAAAACAGTTTGTGCTCAAGGAAGGAAGGTTAATAACAAATTTGTAAAATGTAATGCTTTTAAGGCGGCTTCTCTTTCATTTTCTGTCCTTCATTTCTCAACCATTTCTATTACATCTTGGACTGTGTTACATGGCTGTAAATTGAGCATTTGAAGTGTATCTAATGCAGTTTGTTTATTCTTGATACTTTGAGCATCTCGCCTTGACTTTTTGGTCTTTTTCTTTTAACCGGTCAAAACGTTTTTGTTTTAATTGAATTTTACGCTCATGCCATTTCCTGATAAATTCAGGCGCTCGTTTCATAGCTAAAGTAAAGTTATCTTTTTTAATTTCATGGTCCATTAAATCAAGTTATTCGACAGTTTTGTTGATAACCCACATTAAAATGGCCCTTATGTTTGTGTCCTATGCATGCATGTGGTTTAAAGTGGCGAATTTGCTCGAAATCGGCAAAGATTTTTTCTCTTGTACGATTATGTTTCGGAACCGTTAATGATTCTTCGCGTATTGCTTTGCTATTTGTACTATGACGGCCTTCAGGTAACCGACTATTTAAGAGACACTGTTAGATAAAGATGAGTGGACATTAAACTCGCTGATTCTGATTAAAAATCTGTATCTGTTAACATATGGTTTGAAAATACTGCATCAAAGATGTCATCTTTGCATGGCGGAACTTCAGGGAACAAAAGCGTTTCACCTGATATTAAGTCACTTGGATTCTTTTTCCACTGTTTTAAATTTATTTGTAATTGTAAAAAATGTTGATTCAAATCCAAAATGTGTGTTGCTACAGTTTTGCTATCAATAAGCTTCAGAAATGGAGTAGTAATAATTTTTCCAATAATTGCCACCGATAAAATCTCCTGAAATATTGTTTCATCTTGAAGATCGGAAAGAACAGATTTTTGGAGCATATTTAGGGATGATGATGACGATTTTGAGAACAATTCAAAAATATCATTTCTGTGATAAACCACAGCACCGGTATTTTCAAATATGATGTTAAATCTTGTATGTTCAAATCTTTCTAATCTTCAAGTTTTTCTTTTTGAAAAGAGATAAGTTTTAAAATCTTCTGGGCAGCCAGACGACGCGTTACCACCAGAGCACTGCAAACTGTACGTATGCATCTAACAGCTGCACTGTCCTTGTCAGACCAACTTGAAAATGTGGGAAGCTGACTTTTTCCAAGTTTACCAGTGCCATTCGGTACAATTTTTTCATATTCTTTTAAATCTTTATTAACATTATCACCCATATTTGCCAAAAGGTGCAAGTGACAAAACCATTGGTGTATTTCAACAGCTTTTTTCTTGTTCATTTTCTAACATTGTGTCCAAGTTACTTTCAAATTTTTGCAAAAGATCACTCCTCATTTTAACAAATTCATCATAGAAATTTTTATTAACAATATGTTGATCAGACATCAGATTTTTAATAATGAGCATTAATTTTGCATAAATTTCGTTGAGATCTTCATTTTATTGTGAAACTAAATTCGCTATCTCCATAAAGTTGTCTCTAATTGTTTCGACCTGAGTCTGTGTGTCACCTCGTACGTTTTCATTCAAAGATAATGATAAGTTTTCATGGTTAGTTGAATTTGAAGGCCCAAAAAGTGTCGCTGTGCGTTAGTTGTATTATCAAAATGTAATGTGATTGAATTTTGACTGTGTAACAATATTTCACCAATTTGCATTTTTGCGAGTAAGTTAGATTCCAAAATAATTCTTGGATTTGAAGATTCTGACGGAAGTTTTAATCCATCTACCCCAATAAATGCTTTAGCACTGAGTGGATAGTTTGGCCGATATGTTTAACTCATACACCAAAAGAACGCAAGTCTTGAACAACTTGACGGACAGCTGGAAGATATTTCCCATCCGTAAATGTATCAATCGAAATTTTTTCATCAAGAAGAACAGTTACCTGTTCCGTCAAAGTTAAAAAGAGTTTATTATAATTTTCACCATTTTTTGATTTGAAGTTTAATTTAATTTTTTCTTTTTGTTTTTTAACTTTTTTAAAATCTTCCCTGTAGTTGTTAGAAGAAGAAGATTTCGCAAAAGTTTCACCAAGCTTGTTGGCAATATCCTTTTCAGATGTTAATAAATCATTGCCATTTTTTAAATGTTTAACTGTGGCTTTAGAATTTTTACCTTTTATCTTTTGTATCATGTTCCATACTTTTGTCATCGGAGTGCGAGATGTTATCTCCGAGACAAATTTCTTCCAAGACGTTCGTCGTGCTTGCCTGCAAGTCCGCCGTGCCTTAGCGCGAAAAACACGGAAATTACTCAAGTTTTCCGTCGTTGGTTGTTGATTGAACCGTCTTTCAGATTTTTTACGGTCACCTATTGCTTGATCACAAGCATCATCAAACCATGGTTTGCTGGGATGTTTCGGATTTGCCGAGGTCTTAGGAATAGTTCGGTCAGCAATTGACGTCAAAACTGTATTAAAAGTTAAAATTGGATCTTGTACAGTCTCAAACATCTTTGACTGAAGTTCCGCTTGACAGAGATTCTCAAACAAGGACCAGTCCGCCTTGTCAAGTTTCCAACGTGGTACTCTCTGTTGGGCAGAAGTAAAAAGATGTTCAAGTACTATTGGAAAGTGATCACTTCCACATAGATCATCATGAACACGCCATGAATAATCCAGAAGAAGAGAGGGATCGCAAATACTGATATCAATAGCAGAATAAGACCCGTTTCCAGGATGAAGATAAGTATTAGATCCATCATTAAAAATGCATAATCCTTCTTGAGAGACAAAGTCCTCAATGATCTTACCTTTGATATTATGAGACTTGCTTCCCCACAAAGGGTTGTGGGCATTGAAGTCGCCCATAAGTATAAATGGTGAGGGTAATTGATCAGTGAGGTTTTTGAGTTTAGCTTTATCTATAATTGAATTGGGTTGAATATATATAGAACATAATGTAATTGTCTTATCTAATGATAAACGAATTGCAACTGCCTGCAGATCCGTGGTGAGTTGGACTGTGCTATGAATGACGTTGTCCTTCACAAAAATGGATGATCCGCCTGCAGCACGTTCATCTACCCTAGAAAATGTGCTATACATGTTGTATCCTTTTAAAGATACATTGTCACTTTCTTTTAAATGAGTTTCTTGAAGACAAAATGCAGAAGGTAAAAATGACTGAACTAGAAGCGTTAACTCGAGAAGATTTATTTTAAGACCTCGGCAATTCCATTGGATGATATTAGTCATGATTTGAAAATAGAAACGCGAATGCTGTCGAGTTTGCCAGCATTCTTATTTCGCTCACCCTGAGATTGTGATCTTTCGGGTGGCGGAACACTTTCGATTTCCATTTCAGTTTCGTCGATAAGTGTTGAAAATCTGTTGTGTGAGGAGAGTCGTCGATCTCCAGGACCACACGCGGCTGCTTTTACTCCGCCTCGACCCCTACCCCGCGACCTCGAATCAGAAGACTTCTGAGAGGATGTATTAACTGGCTTCTTTGGGACATCCTTCTTTTCTGGAGAACGAAGAGGAGACGGGGCTCTAGTAGACTTTGTACTGGGTGTAGAAGATAAATTTTTAGATGCAGATGAAGGAAGACTTTTTGAGATGGAAGAATCATCTATGTCACTGGGAAGATCCCAGACAGATTCACCGCCCCAACTGTCTGATTTAACTGCATCTTTTTTATCTGATTTCTTTTTTTCATTTTTTTTAGATAATGACATTGAGCTCTGTAAGGAAGATTGAGTTGACTGAGTACTGGTTTTAGATGGCTTTGATTTTCTTGGAATAATTAATTTATCGGAAGTTTCTAATTGAACAGGCAACATTGTAAAAGTTTCAGCATCAATTGGCCACGTCATGCGAGTTTGTGTATTCTCATGACTGAATGAGCGGCCAACTTTGCTGGCGTACGATGGTTTGTTCGAAACTAGAGGATCACTCGAAACAGAAGCTATCTGTTTAGCTTCTGGGTAACTGATGTTTCTTTCTGTTTTTATTTTAATAATATTTTTTTCTTTCAGGTAAACAGGGCAGTCCCTAGATGATGAAAAATGGGATTCACCACAGTTTACGCATTTTGAAGATTCAGAGCTACAGGTTGTTCCCTCGTGTCCTTCGCCAGAACACTTGAAACATCTCTGCGTACCACGACATTGTTTGGTTCCATGACCAAACTTTTGACAGGTGAAGCATCGAATTGGGTTAGGGATAAATCTGTCAACTCTGATTCCGAAGCAACCTAATGTAATAGATGAGGGAGGAGTTGGAGTTTTAAAGGTCAAAAGATATGTATTTAATTTGGTTATATTTCCATTCTTTTTTATTTGAAATCTAACAACATCAGATACACCTTGGTTTGTTAATTCATCACTAATTTCTTCCACGGTAAGATCACCCAGATATTGACTTCTGTCTCGAATGATTCCTTTGCAACTGTTCAAACTATTGTGAGGAGAGACAGAAACAGAAAAGTCTGTAATTTTTGTCATGGTCAGCAAATTTGTTGATTGACTTTTGTTGGAACATTCAACCAACAAATTCCCTGATCTCATTTTTGAAACTTTTTTAACTGTACCAGCAATGCTTTGAATTTGTTTATGAATTACAAAAGGAGATATTTTTGAAACTGGTTTTTCATCTGTTCCTTTTATTACAATAAATCGGGGCCAACTATCATCTTCCTGACAGGGCGCAGAGTCATCACATTTTCTTTTTTTTGTTGAAGCTAATTGAGAAGTTTGGTTTTTGTTTGCCATATGAAAGGAGAAAGATTCACTATCCTTGTCATCCACCCACCTCGGAGTGCCTACAAGGGCGATGCTGTGTTTCCGTGGCGAGCCGGGGTCAAGCGCTAATGCTGAAAGCAAGCTGCAAGTATAATGCAGCCTGTCCCCAAAATTAGCACCCAAGATCCACTGCGGAAAGCACCAGATGTTCCAAGAATAGTATACTCAAGCAGAGCGTATCCATCAAGCGAAATAGAAAGCGTACCACTTGATTGACCCATGAGCCATCGCCTTCTTCAGTTATCCGAAATATAAATAGCTTAATTTAAATACATGTGTATATAATGAAAATTGTTACAAGAAAGCTTATTGTTGAGGATTAACTGAAGGGCTCGACATGACCAGCCGATTGATCGAACCGGGTCCATCCGACCTCCCGTTTAGATGATATCAGAGCCAAAGCAGCTTATTGAACTATAGTCTCGTCCGTCCGGGTATTTTCTGACCGTAAGGAGTCTGACTACAGCCCTCATCCGCAAGGATCTCGTCAACCACCGACACGGGTAGCAACCCACGGCCAACGGGTTGGAGAGCCTATTTTATTCAAAACATCGGGCAACTCGTACGATGTTCGGATCACTTTAGTCTGGTCTCTACCCTTCGACCTGTCCAGCATGGGTAACCCTACCAGGAGACGAAGCTCCAGCTGGCATAGCTTTTGGGGTCACTGAGACACGCAAGCCCCCCGACCACGGCAAGGATAGCTTGGCAGGAAATAACATACGTATGTATACAGCAATTTTTCTTTAATGCAGCCTGTATTCAAAAACAAAGTAATTAGTATTTCAGATTTATAATTAGTCTGAAATCTACAAATACCTATAACGTAAAATAAGGAGATGTGGTATGATTTCCAATGAGACAACTATCACCCAAAGTTTAAATGAAGTGGATATACATGTAAACAATTATAGGCAACCATACAGCCTTCAACAATGACAAAAAACCATACTGTAGATGTATATTTGGCAATAAAAGGCCCTGACATGACATTGAAATAATTCAATTAAGAAAACTAACGCTTATTGTTAATACATGTACGTACATTGACATGTATTTATTAAATTTCCAAAAATGCCATATGCCAGAAAAGATTTTCACTTAGACTGACTAATACTCGCACCACATTCAACATTCAACAACAATTACATTTGTAGTTCAACATGACATACTTTGTTTTGGGTCCATTTAAGTTTTCGCAGTGTATAGATACATGTATATACATGTACTCTGATTTACATTTGGTCCATTTATTAATGAATTATTAAGTGCATTTGTTATCAATATTTGTGAAAGACTAACCACAAAATGACAGATTAATAATTGTGATAATATTTATATCCGTTTGTTATATAGGTATATATATATTACTTTTTGTAGGTTGCAGAACCATTCCCAACCTTGCATATGAACAAAGGTTACTCAAGTATGAATTCTGTAAGATTTGATAAAAAGCAAACTATGGAAGAAGTACAGTACTAGTTCCAGGTGATGACAGATATAAAACTGATCTGGCTATATATCTGAACCAAATAATCAGCTTTTCCCATGTCCCCAATAGTGTTGCTCCAAAGTTTACACCAAATCGTGTTATCTTGAAAACAATCTATGTTTTGGTTATCACCATTACGATAACAAGGAAAATCAGTTTGACTCTATCAAAAGAGTTTGGGCATCACAATGTGTCATAGTTGAGAGAACATAAAGTCCTTGAACCAGCTACAACACCTGCAACCGTTTTGGCTTCTCACAGGCTGGGACGTGAAAACTTCAAAATCAATCAAACGTTTTTTAACTAATGTCAAAGACTAAATGTCTTCTATTCATCAATATTTTGACACAATGGGAAAAAGACCAGACTTTAAGGATATCCATGTAGTAGAGGAATTTAAAACTAAAAGAGACTATAAAATATTTTTCATAATCTATGTAACCTGATTGCTGTATACATACCCAGGATATTGTTATTCACTATATTCTATTATAATTGTAAAGAATCATCACTTGATAATTGATAGTATATTTTCCCAGTTAAGACAGTTAAGACTAAGAAATCCTCAGCAATGCTTAAAATTTTAATTTATAAATATCTGACGATAAAAATACATAAATCATCTGATCTCAAAGGAATATTCTGTATCTCTAATTCCCACTTACATTGTGTATATGCATATCTAAAATAGAAGATGTGGTATGACTGCCAATGAGACAACTTTCCTTGCATGTTTATCCTACAAAATGTTATTGTGTAACCATTGTCGCAAATGGTCCCGGATCCTAATGAATAAGGTGACAGTACAAACTGAAAATATACCTGAGTTTTTGCTGAATTTTTCAGTTTCGACCATTTCCCTGTTTCTTTGACTGATCAAATATTGAACAAAAATAATAATTGAAATAAATTTTAAAAAGATTATACACTTACAAGTCCATATGTTTTTGTATATACAATAAACTAAAAGTAAAAATTGACAAAAACAGCATGTTAATACTGTTAATTCAGTAACTTTTGCGAGTATTTTATTATTACGAATACTGAGACTAGGTGAATATCGCAATAATAAGAACTCACATTTTGACATCTGACACATATATCTGTATGAAGCTTTTCCTGAAATCGCAATAACTAATCTTGCATTTTTGTTCAGCCTTAAAAAATCGCAATGATAAATACATGCAAATAATTTCTAAATTTACAGTATTAGAATCAATTTCAAAGTTGTCGAAAGAATCTTCTTATATCCAATAGAAATAATGCAGATGACAGCGAAAAGTGTTTTAAAACAGTTTAGATTTTATTTATGTTTCGTTTAGATAAAAATCCCTCTCAAGCCCACAACCTAAAGCATACAAGTAGGTAATAAATGTAATTGCTCCTTCATTGTTTAGTTGATTAAATAAATATTTTGTATATATTACCATGGTATTAGAGCTGGACATTACTGTGAGGCAGGTGTATCTCTTTGATATCACTAATCTCCTATTGGTGATATGCAGTTTCTTTATTAACAAAATTCAAAATTCAAATCTTTATTGCCATTACACTATATAGTTATAGCATGTGACATAACAAAACAAAATAAAAATAAACAATATCAACGAGATCATTAATATACATTATAAAAGTAAATATTTCAAGAGTCCCCTGTCCTCAGTTCTATAGACTGTTTTAAAAAGGATCCTAGCTTATTAACCTGAATGTGTGATCTTGGGTTGAGTATATATATGTAATTTTATCTATATCATTTAAATTTGTAAAGTGCATATTCTCATTTATCAAAAAATCAAAAATAAACTTTTCTATTATTACTGTTACTACCACAATATAAAAAGAAATGAATTTCATCTTCAATTTGTTTGCAGTTTTTGCATAATCTTTCTTCTCTTGGTATTTTAAGATATCTTCCCTTTTCTATTAATAAATTGTGGTCATTTATTCTAAATTTTGTTATCAGTTTTCTAAATTCAAATTTTGAGCAAGTTAAATTAATGAATTATTGCATACCAAATACTATATTATTTATATGTACTAGGATCTTCAGTAATATTGAGATACTATAGTAATGTTCAGATGTTGAAATTATTGACATAAAATTAGGATTGTAAACTGAAAACAATTGTACATACTCATCAAGGCATGTGGGAGAATAAATTTTAAATGACAAATTGTTGGGCAACTGCTAGAGCAAGGGAATTACAAAAAAATTAATAATAAAATTTTGGGGTCACTGACAATGTTTTTCATATTAAACCTTGTGTTAAAAAAGAACCAAATTTCAGCCTTATGTAGTTATGTGTTTACGTTTTTATGTTATATTTAGGGGAAACAGTTATTCCTTCATAAGCAAAAAATAAATTGGCTACAAAGCAAGGAGAAAATTACTGTTCATGAATACTTTTTAAAAATTGATAAAACAAATGGGGTCAACTTAATTCTGAAAAAATGTAAATTTGTTCCAATTAAATTCATTATGATTATTTAATATTTATGACCCTTAATATTATAGGAATTTAAAAAAAACTTTGAATACATTTATAACACTGAGTTTTATCCGATCTTTCCAACCTCTTAATGTTTCTGTTATATAATTCATCAAATTTTTATAATTTGATCATATATTTTAATAGTAAAATCATCTTTAAGCACCAAACTTCATTTTGTAACCACTGCACATGCATATCATTTCTTTGTGGTCTCTTTTTTATGTATACCAAATGATAATGTCTGGTAGAATTGATTTGTTGCAAAAATGTTTCATTCAAATTTTTCAAAAGATCAAAATTTTGGCAATGCAACCGAAACACCAATATTTTTAAATGTTCTTAGCAACCAATATATTTACAAGAATTATTTGATTTATGTAGTCTCTGAGTAAAAACCCACTTGCAATGTCCATTTAAAATGAGTCGCTTTTTGCTTTATTGGATTGTCAATTGTTGCTTCATTTTCTCAATTTTTCATTTTCTCAACAAAAAAGGGGGGGGGGTTTGATTTCGAATATTGTTGTTAATATTCATATGCAAATCAAAAGATTTTATCTGGTGGTAAGTAAGACTTACATGATTGTGAAAAAAACAAAACAAAAGAAATAAGAGTGTTATCTTAGTATATACAACCCTATGAACGTGGGCATTTTTGAGAAAATATAAATTTTGGAAAAATGCCAAATTTTTAGAGTTATCTGCCCCTGGCTAACTTCAATTATTTTTATGGCAGTTATGGCTATGAAGAGGTCCTTGTATTATGTTTTACATTTGATGCCTCTTTTGTTGATGATATGTTTATTATAACAATAAATATTGTTTCAAAATATGCTGATTTTGTGTATTTTCTATTGGTTTTCATCTGAAAATTGCAAAATTAAGGTGGCGCCCCCTATCTCTAAGATATATAAATCAGATCAAAAGCTTATATGTATTTACAATAGTTGTGGTAAGGTTAACCTACAAACAAGATTTCATAAAGATTGGCAAATGTTGCTTAAGGACTATTTTGCCTGGTTTTCTCATGGACAGGCTCTTCAGTAACGAGAATTACTAGTACTATAAAGCGGTATTTCATTTTTACGAGTGTTACACGATAGACTTTATCTTTGTGTAACATAAAACATTCCGTGTTGATATAGCCTTTCGCACATATATCAAGCGTCAATCAATTCCGACGAGTTGTTTAACCTTCTCATATACTTAGTAGTAGCCTAAGTGAATTTTATGTGCAATACAATCAAAGACAATTATGCTGTATCAGCCACCCGTGATGATATCAATACCAGTCACGATTGAAAATGTTTTATCAAACCTCTAATTTGTAAGGAGTAATGTCAACGATATCAGTCACGATTGCAAAGGTTTTATCAAAACCCTAATCAGTTTTACGTCATGTCAAGTGAAAAACATCTACCTGCGGTATATAATAAAGTGTATATGCTATGGATTATTTTAATATCTTGCGCAGAGATCGTGGAATCATACTGGTGTCTCGTTTGACATGGATGTGATATTGAAAATATATTTCTCTTATGGTAAGCATTGTCTTTGTATAATAGATAGAATTTCGAGAAATATTTATGCCTGCGAGAAATAGATAGCATACCACAACCAGAATAATCATTATAATTTTGTATAAGTCGGTTGTACCAGCATCTGATGCAGGGTCCCCATATCAACGACTTCTAGTATCAGGTTGCCCATTCATACATATCCGGCTTGCCATGTTACAAACGTTAACCTTAACATTGTGAACAATCCTTGTAACGAGTTTTTTTGTAATAATAAAGACATCAGAACAAATGTAAAACTATTTCAAAGAGAGAATGGAAAACTGTTAATAATTGTAAATTGGAACATGTGTGATTTTTCAGCGATTTTATTTTTACACTTTACAGTTATTTTGAAGTGAGGATACAAAGAAGATATGCAAAACTTATAAGTCGAAGAGAAAATGAAAACACCATGTCAAAAACACCAATGACGATGAAAAGACGAACTTGTCCAGTAAACACTACATAGTAGACTAAAGACTGACCAACCGGAACCCCCGAAAACCTGGAATAATCTCAAGTGTTTCGAAAGATGTCTTATACAATAATATCACAATCGAGGGAAAATGAACATATAATCTGACGTGAACAGTCATATACCATTTTCTGAAGAAGGCTTAAAATTTCTAAAATAAATATTACAAACGTAATTTACCAAAGAGAAGCTGTACATATTTTTGTCATGTTTTTATTTGGTTCAAATATTATAGTTTATCATATTGTGTTAAATAATCTTTCAAAACATTTAGCTCATGAGTTACGTTTCAAACGTTTTTACACAATAATTTAATCTATATTCTCATGTTTCATAACAATATAAATCTTTACATATGCCAAATCATTATGAACACCTACATTGTACAAGCATCATAAATAAATTCTAAAGGAACATTTTGCATTCTCTAATTTTTTGTTTGTTTTTATGCATTAGTTATAAAGTTAAAGATTTTGAACAAAGATACGCGACTTAAATATCACATTCCACAACATACTAGTATAACTTCAAGATTTTAAAAAAGATATTTTCCACAAAATGCTTCCTTGTGTCATTGTTTTCATACGTCGGAAATGTATTTAAGACTAATGTTAATTCAGTGATTTAAAAAAACAAATAATTAAAAACATATATCAACATTTTAAGAAGTATGCATTTGACGACATAAATATTACTATATAAATTAAGTAACCAAAATTGCTATCAATAGATACTTTATTCTCACGGGTGTTAAATGGTAAACGTTATCTATGTGTTACATAGAAAAATCCGTGACTTGTTGCTCTTTTGCACATATATCAAGCGATATCCTCTTCTGGCGATTTGCTAACCCTTCTAATTATATTTAGTAGTAGATACAATTAAATGTTATGTGTACTACAATCAATAACAATCGTGCTGTATCAGCCACCCGTGATGATATCAATATCAGTAATGATTGCTTTATCAAATTCCGAATCTGTATAACGTCCTGTCACGTGAAAAACAGCTACCTGCGGTATATATAAATAAAGGCAACAGTAGTATACCGCTGTTCGAAATTCATAAATCGATTGAGAAAAAACAAATCCGGGTTACAAACTAAAACTGAGGGAAGCACATTAAATATGAGAGGAGAACTACGACACAACAGAAACACAACATTAAAATGTAACACACACAGAAACGAACTATAATATAACAATGGCCATTTTCCTGACTTGGTACAGGACATTTCAAGAAAACAAGGTGGGTTGAACCTGGTTTTGTGGCTAGCCAAACCTCCCGCTTTTATGGCAATGTTAAATATAACATTAAAATGACAACATTACAATACAAATAAATGGGAGAACATATAGGACAGAGAAACATACGAATAATAGCTAACAACAGGTACCAGGTTTATAATTAAATACGCAAGACGCGCGTTTCGTCTACACAAGACTAACCAGTGACGCTCAGATCAAAACAGTTCGAAAGCCAAACAAGTACAAAGTTGAAGAGCATTGAGGACCAAAAGTTCCAAAAAGTTGTGCCAAATACGGCTAAGGTTATATGTCTGGGATAAGAAAATCCTTAGAATTTAGAATAATTCATACTTTTGTAAACAGTAAATTTATAAAAAAAAATGACTATTTAATAGATATACATGATAACACCGAAGTGGTGACTAACTACTGAATAAAAACGGATACATAAAACAACATAAACCAGCACATAAAAATTCACAGCCGAGTTAGCCAAAGAGATCAACGCAAAAAAAAAGGTGACGTCACATTTGAATTTCTGAAATTTCCCCAAAATAGGATAGAATTAGGATAGAATTCAGGATTTGGTTTAAAATACTCATATAACATTTATGAATAACAATGAAAATTACAATACTAATTAATATAAAATGTGGTAGTAATTAGATAATTATAAGTATTATCTAGCTATGTCGGTGTTTTTTCTAAATCAAACTGTAAACAAACTATATCGTATAAATTTAGTTGACCCATACTAAAATCTTAATTAATAAACTGGGTGATTAATGATCTTTACCATAACACACGAATACAACAGAAACAAAATAAGATTTACAACTACAAACGATAAGACATTTGACAAAATCCGATGAGAATAACAAATATAACATCAAAACTAAATACATGAATTTTGGATAGAAAAGTACCGTGACACGTCTTATATCAATGCGAATTCACACTCAGCAAAACAGTCACAATCGGGAATAAGTCACGTTCGGTAATTAAAAGATCAAACGACGTAATGTCAAACCACAATCTAACACGTGGTAAAAATGTCCTTAGTTAGTTTGCACAAAGACACATCATATGGATCGACCAATTCGTGATGGTGTCCGTAAAATTTACGGAGTGTCATGTTTAATCTGTCCTCCTCATAACTTTGTTGGAGCAGTTTCTGCGTTAGGAGCACACTCCTGTATATGAAGTCCGTATAGTGTGAACATGCACGAGCATAACGTATAAACTGAGATATGTAAACACCATACGAAGGGGAAGAGGGTATGTTACTGCTGATAAATGGGAAATTGATAATTGGGAAGTTGAAATCGTCCCGTTTATCATAGATTTTCGTGTGAAGTCGTCCATCTGTGTCAATATTGAGGAAAAGATCAAGGTATGAAGCAGTCCTTCTAGTAACAGTAGTATCCTTAATTTCAAGTTCACTGGGATAAATGAGATGTAAGTATTGGCTGAAATATGGGTTATTCAATGATAGGACATCATCAATATATCGGAAAGTAAAATTAAAGAATTTCGCAAGGTGCTTTTTCTTTTTGCTTTTTAGAAGGTTCTGAATGAATTCTGCTTCATACGAGTACAAAAACAAATCGGCCAGTAGGGGTGCACAATTAGTACCTATTGGAATACCGACTGTCTGTTGAAATATAAATCCTCCAAACTCAACAAATATATTGTCGATCAAAAAGTCCAGCATTTTGATAATATCATCTTCAGTATATTTTCTGGTAGATTCAGTGTGGTTCTTCACAAAATATAAATTATTGTAACCCAAAACAAGAAATTTGTATCTACGATTCCCATTTTTATAGAAAAAGCTCTGTTTAATGAGATGGTGAAGTCGATCTTTCAACTAAGCATGGGGAATAGTAGTGTAAAGCGTAGAAAAATCAAAAGTCTTTATGTTGCTGCAAAATTGCAAAGATTGTGATCGAAGATTAAGCAGTAGGTCTTTCGAATTTTTGAGAATCCACATCTGGTTAACACCACTAGTAGAATATATCTCATCACAATATTTTTGAAGCCCATCTTTAACTGTAGAAAGAATAGTAGTCAGTACTTTAGAAAGATGTTTAGTCGAACATATATATAACACAGTGTATATATGTTCATAGGTTTGAACGTTGTTTTCAATTTAGACTTGTTTATAACACAGTGTACATATACATACAATGGCTTTGTATTATTATCTCACGCAGAGACCGTGGAAACATATTGGTGTTTCGAGTTTTAACAGATTTGATATTGAAAACACCATATGATATTATATATTTCTCTTATGGTAAACATTTTCTGTGTGCAATATAAAAAAAAAATCGAGAAATATTTTTCCTACGAGAAAGAGATAATAAGCCCAAACCACAAGAGAATCAGCATTACAATATCGTGTTGATCTGTTGTACCAGCACCTGATTCGGGGTTCCGATATTAACTACATCTAGTCTCAAGTTCCCATTTATACATAATCCGGCTAGCCATGTTATAAACGATAACCTTAATACTTTCATCAACTATGATAGAGTTTCTTTCAAAAAATAGAGACATTAGAATGAATGTGAAACTATTGAAAAAGAGAGACTGGAACATTATTTATAAATGGAAAAGGGGACATGTGTTCTATTTTCAACGAATTTATTTTCTTAACTTGTTTAAAAGGTAAATACTAATACTCGAATACGAGAGTTCGAGCGGCAATTTTATCAATAAAGACAATATTAAGTAAGAGGCGAAAGATACAAAGGGGGCATTCAAAATTTATTATTCGAAGAGAAAAAACGACGACGCCATGTCAAAACACCAAAGACGATGAAGAGACAAACTAGTAAAAAAAACACTACATTGTAAACTAAAGATCGAGCAACCCATACCCCGCCATATTATCTCAGGCGTTTCGGAAGACGTCTTACTCGGATTTTTCACCATCGAGGAAAAGAGAACACCTAATCTGACGAAATTTAGACATGTTATTAAATTAATTTATTATTGATTGATTGGTGATTGTTTTGTGTTGCATCAGCACAAAAATGCTATATCAGCCAACAATGTGGTGGTGGTATACCGTAAATACTACACGGACGTTCATAACCACATCACAGCTTAAGGCTTCTTCTGATTATTTGAAGGTCCCTACTATGTATTGGTTATCTAAACTACACAGAAAACCAGTAAAATATTTTCATCTCGGCCTCTAGTAAGTGTTCTACAACTAATCTTTCAGTGCTTTTAACAAGTTCCTTAACTACTATCAAAGAACTTATCATAAACTTTTGTTATAAAATATATGAAAATAGTGGAATTAACTATTTTTGGAGTGCAAACAATTCTTTGGATGTTTTAGATAAATTACATGCTTTTGATGGTCCTTTTGATTCTGTTGACAGATTTGACTTTTCTACTCTTTACACTATACTTCCACACAATCTTATCAAACAAAAGTTTTCCTATTTAATTAAATGGTCGTTTGGTAAGTCTGAATGTAAATATATTTACTAGTTAGTTTTCTCCTTGATAATATTTATGTACGTTTCGGAAACAAAGTTTATCGACAGGTTGTAGGTATTCCTATGGGCACTTATTGTGCCCCTTTAATAGCAGACTTGTTTTTGTACTGTTATGAATCACAGTTTATGACCAAACTCAGTAAAGACCCGTCTAAATTGCATTTAATTGATAAATTCAACAACACTTACCGTTATCTTGATGATATTTTTTCGTTAAATATTCCAGAATTTTCTAAATATACTGCCGAAATTTACCCAAAGGAACTTACTTTAAATAAATCAAATGTAAACGGTAATAACTGTCCTTTCCTAAATTTAGATATTTCGGTTTTACACGGGAAACTCCACACTAAAATTTACGACAAAAGGTACGACTTTTCGTTCCCTATTGTTAAGTTTCCTTTTTCGGATGGTGATATTCCTTTGGCACCATCTTACGGGGTTTATATTTCACAACTAGTTCGCTATGCCCGTGTCTGTTGTGACGTTTTTGATTTTAACGAACGTAATCTATGTATTACTGATAAATTGTTAAGCCTGGGATTTCGTTACCACAAATTAAAACCTTTACTAAAGGCTTCCATAGATATAAAGATTTGGTTTTGAAGTTTGGTTGTACCTGTAGAAAACTTATTTCAAACGGGATAGCACATCCTCATTTTTACGGAGATGCTGTTTACCGTGCCCGGAAATTTAAAAACGATCCCGGTAAACTTGTCGATCCTTTAAATAAACTTATTCTAAAAGGTTACCAATTCAACACTGTTAATAGATCTTTGAATATTGTTTCTGTACTTAGTGTCTTTTTGTTGTTAGGATGTACAATTACCCGGCCACGTCCACTCTGTGTTTTTGTTAGATTTATTTCACTTTGTATCCATCTGATGATTTAAGCCTTTTTCAAATGATTTTTATAGTTCGTTCTGATGTTGTACTGTTACACCACTGTCCCATGTTAGGGGGAGGATTGGGATCCCGCTAACATATTTAACCCCGCCACATTCTGTATGTATGTGCCTGTCCCAAGTCTGGAGCCTGTAATTCAGTGGTTGTCGTTTGTTGCTGTGTTACATATTTGTTTTTCGTTCACTTTTTTGTACATAAATTAGGCCGTTGGTCGTTTATATTGTTTTACATTTGTCATTTCGGGGCCTTTTATAGCTGACTATGCGGTATTGGCTTTGCTCATTGTTGAAGGCCGTATGGTGACCTAAAGTTGTTAATTTGTGTGTCATTTGGTCTCTGGTGAAGAGTTGTCTCATTGGCAATTACACCACATCTTTTTTTATAAATTGTTTATTTTTTTTAAATCCGACAAATACATTTAAGGTAAACCTTTAAACATAAGACCACGTTATTGCTATAGCATTGACGAAAATGCTAATTGTATGATTGTTATATACATGTAACCTTAAGATGCTATTCGACGTTATCATTGTGTGAAATTTTCGAGCATTTCAATACTTAACATATATGACTAGCATAATTGAAAACAAAAAGTTATAATTTCTATATGCATATTTCATATGGCCCTCTATTCAGTGTTATTTGAAGTGTCTTTAAAAACATTAAATTCATCATTTAGTCAATAAGTTTGTCTCTATAAATTCGACAAATGTTTTACCCTTGGTATCTTCGACCTTTTTGTAGAAATCTGATAAGTCTAATTTGTAGAATCTCTTTCTCTGATAATTTAATGAACAACTGCTAGTATAACATTTCAAATCAAAATTCGGAAACACAAACGAGAGTCAATTTTAACAAACATGTTGTTGATACAAAAATATCTAAGTGATAAAACCTATCTAAATTATAAAGATTTCAAGAAACAGTAATTGAATTTAAAAACATAGAATCATGTTGCTTCAAACAAGATAAATAAACCACCCTGGCTGGTAAAAATAAATACATGTTTCCTTTGACATAATCATACAAACCTGAATGTTGCATTAAATTCATCTTCTAAACCAAAACTCAATGGAGAACTACTCAACCATAAATATGGAGTCAGTTTAAATGTACAAAGATATCATATTCCATCCAAATGTTTATTTTTCCTATTGTCCCCATCATCTACGAAACCGTTTTAAAGATAAAATAAAATGCATATAGTCTTTAATTTCAGAATGGACATTAGATAAAATGAAATTCATGATTTATCTATCTATTTCCTTTTCTACTCTATTTAAATGTTCAAAGGCCACGAGTGTTTTTTACGTCACTCGAAAATATAAAATTACGAGATGGATAAAAAATATGTAGAACAAAAGTATCGTCAGAAACTCCCGCTTTATGCAACACATTTTGGGACTATCGCCAAACAAATGATTGTTAATAGTGATAGCTGTTTCCAAAAGTAACATTATAGTAAAGTTGACAGCAAATATTGATTGATTTCAATTGTGCAAAAACAGATATCTAGATTGCTATCCATCTATAAATAAAGGAACAGATATATATATATATATATATATATATATATATATATATATACAAACAGCTCGAGTTAAAATCATGCTGAGGGATATAAAGCTTGCAAGTGCTAAAATGAATACTCTACATTTCGGGGCTAAATCAAAGACGTAAATTGTATTTATATATTACGACAAGTACAACCGTATGTTTCGCAGTTAAAGTCGGTTTGGCCCTTTATTGAAACGAATATGATATGCAGGATATAACTGCAATTTGAATTTATGAATAATCTTTATTGCAAAATTACACCATAAGGGTCAAGCAATATACACAAACAAAGATACAATTAAATACAATACAATGCAATACAATACAATAAAGCATATTTTAAGAAACACTTCAATTAACAAATTTGTGTAAAAAACACAATCATAAGCTTGTCTAACATGGGTCTGAACCCCTCAGTTCTAAAGACTGTTTAATGAAGACTCCAATATGACAAACACGTTCAGGGGTGGGGTTAAGAATGTGTTTTGGTTTATTAAATGCATCAAGATGTTGAAATAATGGTACATAGTCTGTTAGATAAGCAAAAAAATGTAAACGCAATGCTATGTTAATGTCACAATACGAAAAGAAATGAAACTCGTTATCTAGGACTCAACATTTTTTACATAATCTTTGTGGCTAATGTTTCTGTATCTGCCCAATTCAATGCCTAGGGAATGATCACTAAGTCTAAATTTTGAGAGTAACTGCCTATGTATAAAATTATAGCAATTTAAATATTCCTCAGACCAACAATTAGTTTTTAATTTCCCATAAAGTTTGAATGAGGAATCCAATTTTGAAAGTTTATTTAAAGTAGTTTTTTTCATATTTCTCTGAAACACACTTTTAAATATAACATTTTAACACTTGATTGTTTAAAAGGTACATTAAAAGAGTGATTTTCTGGGTTTATTTTCGCATCTTTAAAATTTTTATCTGCCAAATGAGTACCAAGAATAACTTTCTGTGGAATGTAAATTTATATTTGTTTGTAGCGAATCTTTAACCAGAGGATTAATATCATTAGCGTTTATTCTATAAAAATACATGAGTTTTTATATAAGAGTCCAAAGTAAATCTACCTAATTCTGATCTAGCACCTATGTTAGTGGCTGTCTTTTTCAGTCCTAAAACTGCTTTACAAAATTTAGAATGAACCTCTCAAAAGGATATTTTTCTGCCAATGCAAGAGTATCACAATAGTATTATTTACAGCAGCTCTATAAGATGCCCTAAAAGTTGACTGACAATTATCCATAAAACAAATTTCAGAGTTGTATGTCAAAATAGGTCTTATAAGAGTATCAAATGATTTACATGACAAATTAGTGGGAACAAAATTATAATTAGACATATATTTTCTCAATAAAAATGAAACTTTAATACCTTTTTTTAGACAGCTCTTCAGTAGTTTTTGTAAAATTTCCTCTATAGTTAATAATATTCCTTAGAAAAGTCCTTAACTTCAGTCAAACATTTATCATTAAACAAGAGGGATGCGGATTGTTTATAAATATTCTGAAACACTAGTATTTTAGTCTTGTTTGTATTTACACTGAACTGCCATTTAATGCAATTTTATTTAGTTTGTCTAACGCGTTTTGAAGCCTCTGGTGTGTCTCAGACAGTAACACTAAATCATCTGCATAACTGAAAGTTTTGATTGATTGCAGTATCAAGAACTGTAGGGTTACAAGATTCATAAAAAATTGAATGTAACAATTAAACAAAGTAGGACTCAAACTGTCCCCTTGTCTTATACCTCTAATAATTAGGAAAAATTTTTCATTACCAATCTTCAGTGCAGACTGACATAATCTATACATATTTTTCAAAGTAGTATAAAATTTCACACAAACACCATTATTTATCAATTTATACAACAGGCCATTATGCCAAACAGAGTCAAAAGCACCACGCAAATCTACAAAACAGGCAAACAGCTTTGTCTTATATTTTTTTTAAGTATTTGGTGACAAGAGTTTTTAAAAATAAATATGCTATCAGACGTTCTATGGTTTGAACAGAATACAAATTGGTGACTTGAGAATTTATTTTCATAATGCTTTATTAGTCTTTTATTCAAAATAGAGCTATATAATTATGCAAGACAGTTTAAAATAGAAATACCTCTATAGTTACATATGTCTTCTTTATCTCAAGACTTATGGATTAAAACAATAAAAGCTTTCCTCAAGCTGTTTGGGTAAATACCAGATGTTAAAATATGATTAAAAAGTTTAACTATGGCTGTAACTATGACAATGCTACTATATTTGATAATTTCATTAGATATAAAGTCAGGTCCAGCGCTTTTCCCTGATTTTAATTCTTTTATACATTTCTTTACTTCTGATATTGTAAATGGACTATCAGTACACATATTATGTTCTAAAGTACTCTCAAGCATATTTAAATCTTTTTAACTTTGATGAACATGTCCGTTTAATTTCTGGAGTATGTCTTTTTAATTTCTAATTAGACAATGCTATCCGTTCAAAAAGAAATTTTTTTTTTTCTTTGTCCTACGTTTTTCTCCGAAGCCTTAATTGTACAGGGAGCTGAGAAGGGTTTATAGTGATTGTTATTGTCACAGTTGTTAAATGACTAGTATAATCAAGGAAAACCCCGAAAATTTTACTTTAATGACGTGTGTGGGGGTTTACTATCTGCTCGTTGATGCAAAATTTGAAAAGATAAGCATAACCTGCTTACATATATTGTCTATGAAAATTGAAAACGTCGTAAACCAATACAGTGCCGAAAATACGTTTCGAATGTATATTTTGTTTTCAAATGTCTTTTTTAAAAATAAAAATCTTCCAATAAATAAGGTCATAAAGAAAAAGGAAACAGTACGCATGCCTAATTAATATTAATAGTTGTATTCGTAAGAATATTTCCCTTAGGGAAAATGCATATCTGAAATATTTTATGCTTCACTTCACAAATATGCAACACCTTCTACAATCGAAGTAAGTACTCTGTGTGAGGACCTCACAAAAAAGTCTGTGAAAATTCAAAAGCAAAAAATGTAACAAAAGCAGCAAAGATCTCACATACTCTCGAACCATTCTTAGAGCACAAACTTGACACTTATATGAAGGAAATAGCATGCAAGTTATATGACTTGACAAAAAAGTTAACGTCAGACGAGAAACAAAAGAGAATTCACACTATTGTCTCCAAAGTACAGAGAAAATAGCCAAAATTTTGAACACAGACAATGGGAAAATAAACTTTTCAAATAAATCTTATAATCAATATGAAAGGGAAAGGCTTAACACCTTTTTTGAGTCCAAATCAAAGGCCAAAAAAAATCTTGCCAAGCGTTTTAAAGATGAGTCGGAAAGGAAACTAAAAAAAAAGATCTAGCGTTGGAAACTTAACAAAATATACATTCAATAAAGAGGAATTCCTACAAGAATTAAAAGATCATCCTAAAACTGTGCCAATTAACTGGAATGAATGGTCCAGAAAATACAGAGTGAAAAATGTACAGGGTATTCAACCTGCAAATGGTGGACAGTTCCTTATAGAATTTGCCAAGTCACAAGGAGTAGACGTGTTCATTTACAATAGTGAAAAAAGAATGAGTGGCAGAGACTATTTCAGACGGGTTAGACGTTCTAGGCATCTGATTACAAAACGCCTTAAAGTCCCAGTTCCTAGGTCTGCAAAAAAAAATTAAACAGTAATATAAAACAGAAAATTGAAAATTTTGAATTGGACATTGGTGTTGCCATTGCTCCCAAAGTTTTCGACCAAAACAAAATCACTCAAGATGACAAACTAGAAACAAAAACAGTTAAAATATATGGTCGTATGATTCCAATGAAACAAATTTCAGAAGAATTCACAAAAGAACAAGACAATATGGGTGTTTTCAGGGTACAAACTAACAAAAACAAAGTGTACCGCCATTTAAAGTTCTGGCATGACCACTCAGACATTCTAAACAGAACATACTTTTTCTGTAATGGTTCAATGCCTATACGATAAAGATTTATATTTAACAAATGAGGAGTACGCAGAAAAAATTCCTGAGAAAAAATCAGTTGATGTCCAAGGTTTGGTAGTAAAACAAAAAATGTATATTTTTGGACAATCAAAAAGTAAAGACATTGACCAGCTATCTTACAGCAAAACAAGATTGATTGATTGATTGTTGGTTGCTTAACGTCCAGTGGCAAATATTTCATGCATATTCAGGACGAGAACAAGTTAACAATAAATACAATAGGTAGGTTCTGTAATAGGGGCTTCCGGGATTAAGGTCGGAGAAATTTTGACTGCCACGAGAAATGAGGGTAAATTGGATAGGGACAGAAATTTAGCCTTGCAACAGGCCACCTACGGACCCCTCAAAGAGTTGTTGCAAGGGTTCTTAACGTGCAAAGAGCGTGGCACTCTCTTTACACGAGGCATCGGATTTAACGTCCCCCATTCTGACCGGACGTGGCTGCAAACTTGTACATCCCGCACAGCCAAACGGACGCCCCACATTAGCACGGGTTTTACTGCCGGTCGGAGGAAGACCAATGGTGACCATACTTCTATTCCCCAGTCACCCTTGGGGGCTAGCAAAACAAGAGCAGACGATCTAAAGTCCTTGGAAACACATGATATTCTTCGAATTTTTACTGGAGACAATCCCGCTAGACAATTTGAAGCTGGCCATAAAAGAGGCGGAAATTATACTTGTCTGTGTGGTATTTTGGCAAAAAATCACATGAATATTGACTGTTGCTTTAGAAAGCAAACACCATCCATACAAGAACGTATGACAATACTAAAAAATGGAATAATATGGAAAGATTTTGATATGGAAACAAACATAAATCCATTTAATGAATTAAAAAAAGAAGAAATTGAAACTGAATTAGACACAAGGAAAATAGATATTGACTACAGAAAAATGAACAAAAAAGAACTACAGAAGTTACTTTCTGAAACTCTACAGGGAATACAGAGACCATCTGCTCTAATTTGTCCTTCTTTTCATTCAAACTCTTACAAACTGGTGGAAAAATATGAAATATCCAACTGTGATCCATTACATGATATCACTAATGATGTTCAAAATTTATTAACAGAACTTCCCTGCCATCTTGACCATGCCTTAGTCCAAAAGAGTACCAGAAATTTTTTGAAGTAACAATAGAGGACAAAAATCAAATTAAAGGAAGTGATGCCCGATTGTATGCTTTCAAATTGGCTCATTTCACACAGACCAAGTATGAAAATGGACTGGTTAATGCTGACCTTGTTGCAATTTGTAACAGTTTAGTTGAAATCATCAGTATATGTTACAGTTCTGCTAGTCAAAGATTACCAAGACAGGTACTTCGCTTGTATAACCAGTGCTTTCTTTTTGGTGTACTGGTAAGATATATCATAGGAAATCCAAAAAAAATGACAACCAGAAAATTTTACGGTTCACATTTCCATAGCCTTGTGGTTCATTTCACAGAAATGTATAGAATATTTTGTCTACGTTCCTTGATACCAGAACCTGAAAAGAGAACTTTTGGTGATTTAAGGAATATATCTTTAAGGACCACTAATAGGCAGGCAAAATATATTGTGGACAACTGTATGCTTCGGTTAAAGGCACGAGAAAAAAATGATGATGATGATAAGGTGGACTCTTTCAAACGTCAGGAATCTATCATTAGTAAGCAGGCACATTTACTTCCACAAAGTGGAAACAATTATTCCTGGTCAAATAGTCACAAGATCAACCTTAATCCAAGCTCACTATGAGAGAATATCTGATTTCCTTGTCTGTGGAAAACATGTCTGGTGGCAAGTGGCTGATGGTAATATTGAGTTTTTAGATGGTCCAGATGAGGAGGAATATCGGCCTAGTGGTCCAACTCTGTATCACGTCAGCAGGTCCAACCTGAAACAGAATATGAGCACTTAAATATAAATTGGGAGAAATGTGTCAATAAGATATCACAAGGCAATTTCCAACTACCATGCCTTAAAGTTAAAATATACAAGGAAGGGCAGTTTTCAAAAGTAGTGAATACAGACCTGAAACTGGAAGAAGAAACTGAATCATGTAGGTTCCTATATTAGAAAACATTTTTACTTACTATTATTTTTTTTTATCAATTTTGATCATTCAAATATAAACTGAAAAGCATGAAGTTACAGGAAAATCTGATCTAATATGATCATTAAAAGTATTTAAAGTAAATGTTAATTTAGATTTTAATTGTGTAAAAATTAAGGTCACACTAGAACTACCAGCGTTACATGCATTTCATTGAAATTTGTTGAAAAGTGGATGCATTTGAATGATTGGGTACATTATTGGTTACTAGTTAAAAAAGTATTTGGAAAAGTAACAGAAACACCATGGTTTCATTAATCCCAGTTGTTGTCTTTCATGGATTTGTAGTATAAAAACAGATTTCAGTTACTGAACATATGCTCTTTGATTTTAGTGCTGAAGACAGCAAACTGCTTACAACTGATTTCAAATGATAGAAATCCCCAAGGGTGACTGGGGAATAGAAGTATGGTCACCATTGGTCTTCCTCCGACCGGCAGTAAAACCCGTGTTAATGTGGGGCGTCCGTTTGGCTGTGCGGGATGTACAAGTTTGCAGCCACGTCCGGTCAGAATGGGGGACGTTAAATCCGATGCCTCGTGTAATGAGAGTGCCACGCTCTTTGCACGTTAAGAACCCTTGCAACAACTCTTTGGGGGGTCCGTAGGTGACCTGTTGCAAGGCTAAATTTCTGTCCCTATCCAATAAACCCTCATTTCCCGTGGCAGTCTAAATTTCTCCGACCTTAATCCCGGACGCCCCTATTACAGAACCTACCTTTTGTATTTATTGTGAACTTGTTCTCGTCCTGAATATGCATGAAATATTTGCCACTGGACGTTAAGCAACCAACAATCAATCAATCAATCAAATGATAGAAAACAAAGCTTATATATATATATATATATATCTATAAATATAAAATAAAATATTATTCTATCATGTTAAACAATGTTATCGCAACCATTAAGGTTATACAGGCGTCTTTTGTAAATGACAACAAATGGTTTGATCATTATATTAATGAAATTAGCAAATATTTGATCTAGGGATGTAATTTATTTGTGAGACTTTTCTTTTAAAAGAATAAATGTATGTAATTTCATCTTAGTATATACATACAATACCTTTTTTTACAAAAACAGAAAAAAAAGTTTTCACTGATTTTTGTTTTAAACTGCTTTATGAGGGGAGGTAATCTAATTTAAAGAGGAAATTGCCATTATAATTTACAACTACATTACACATTTTTTCAGATGTAGAGATCATTCCATCCAACAGCAGTAATGACAGCGAGGGGTCTGAACCACAGGACATTGAGAAACACCATGGTAAGTTGCACTGAAACAAATAGGGTTTTGAGCAATTGTTAATAATCGTGTACGAAAATTTAATGACATATGCTATATTTTGTATTTACTGATCAATCAAAATCTTAAATCAACTGGTTAAGGCCATACAGTATTCCATCATTGGCACAAACGCAATATGCAATGCAAATGTAATGCTGAATCGTAGTAACAACAGAATTTGAAAATGTTGACTCTTCCTTTCTATTGTTAATTTCTTGTCAATACAGTCAAACCTTCCCAAGAGACCACATGTATTAAGCAAAAACCTGTGTTATAAGACCATTAATTTTAGATCCCTCTGTAGTACATTTCATATAAATTGAATCTGTATTAAAAGACCACCTGTCTTAAGTGACCACTTTTTTGCTCTCCCTTAAGTGGTCTCCTAAAACAGGTTTCACTGTATTTTGTTATTGTCTGATGATTGTTGAGTGGAAATAATATGTGTTTTAAAATGATATATGTTTTAAACTAATTGCTACGCTGAAAACATAGAGGGTTTTTGCAGTGTTTCAATTTTAGTTAATTTTGAGGGATTAAAATTCTTGAAAAAAGTGCATGAACTAGGGTACACATTTAAATAGCCACATATATACCCTCATTTCCCGTGGCAGTCTAAATTTATCCGACCTTAATCCCGGACGCCCCTATTACAGAACCTACCTTTTGTATATATTGTTAATTTGTTCTCGTCCTGAATATGCATGAAATATTTGCCACTGGACGTTAAGCAACCAACACTCAATCGTGTAAAGAGAGTGCCACGCTCTTTGCACGTTAAGAACCCTTGCTACAACTCTTTGAGGGGTCCGTAGGTGACCTGTTGCAAGGCTAAATTTCTGTCCCTATTCAATATACCCTCATTTCCCGTGGTAGTCTAAATTTCTCCGACCTTAATCCCTGACGCCCCTATTACAGAACCTACCTATTGTATTTATTGTTAATTTGTTCTCGTCCCGAATATGCATGAAATAGTTGCCACTGTACGTAAAGCAACCAACAATCAATCAATCAATTTTAGTTTTTGCAATAAAGTTGTTATAAAGGTAGTCTAACTAGTTGGAATCCCGCTGGTACCTTTCATGGATTTTCACAACAGCATATGATTCTATCCTGTAAGTCGTAATGGAATAATTGTTTATTGTGTGGACCATTTTAAATGATTAAAAAAGTATTGTTTTCGTATGAAATATTGTTATGAAAACGCATAGAGTAGAAGATATTGTGAATGTTAGTAGTTTAAAATGTGTGGTTCGAACATAGTGTTTTCGATCATGTTTACACAAGGACTATGCAAAAACAAGGTCTATTTATTTTAGATCCAAGTCTATATACATAAGGTCATGATCAGTTCTAAGTAAACAAAGTTTGTTTACATAGGGTTATATATAGATGTCTATGTCAACAAAAAGAGTCATCCCTAGGTTACTAGTATGTAATGACAAGTACTGTGTAAATAGACCAAAACATGATCAGAACCAACAAAATAAAGGGGGATATGATGGTGGTATGAGTTATGCTCCTGATATAGTACCGCATCGTCATACCGCGATGGATGAATTTGAAATGCATATTTTTGTGTGTCGAGTGGAGAAAATGATCGCCTTGCTTTACGCCGATTCAATTCGAAAACATGTTCAAGGAACAAAACATAATACTAGTCTAACGACATACTTGAAAAGTATTTGAAAATGTATAGTTTGATGAACTATTGGATTATATTCTTCGTTTGCTTACTAATATGCAACTCCCATCATATATTTCCCTGATGTTCTCTTTCAAATGTCCGTTGTCAGAAGTGGTGGACGGATATTTATAGCTCTAAATGACGAATAAAACGCATTTGTAAACCAGCTTAGGAAATATTGAGATGTGAATTGTTTTTCGTTCATTATTGTGTACATAAATTAGGCAGTTAGTTGTCTCGTTTGAATTGTTTTACATTAGTCATTTCGGGGTCTTTTATAGCTGACTATGTGGTATGGGCTTTGCTCATGGTTTAAAGCCGTACGGTGACTTATATTGTTTATTTCTGAGTCATTTTGTCTATTGTGGATAGTTGTCTCATTGGCAATCATACCACATCTTTTTATATATACAACTCAAATACTACCATATTTGCCAACAAGGGTAGTTTGTTCTGGCAATAGATGCGAGCTAAAATTAAAAAAAATCAACTATGTGTGGCGCTTCCCGATTTTTGTGATCTGTTGTCAGATCACGGATCAAACTGTAACTTAACATCTGTTCGGATGTGGTACTTCAACATTTAGTTGTTTTCATTCTGTTTGCTTTTGTCTGTAGCAGTACTAATTGGAGTTTTTTAAGATCATTGAAACCGACCATTCAATCATAAATTAATCAAAACCTAATTATAAGAGTGCACTTACTTTTCTTATAATAGAGACTGCTTTTCTGTCTTCTACAAATGGTCTTCTTTTTGGTAGCCTGCAAATTAAATTGTAGACCAGTTGATGTGGTGCTTCCCTGTCTGTTTCCTTTACCAACACTGCCAGTATTTTATTTAATTCTGCAAGGTATTGGCTATTGTTAAAACATAAAAAAATTAATGTTATCTGTGTAAGGTTGTCTTAACACAAGTTTCGTGTCTTAGAGGAAGATGTTTCTATCGTGTTATCAGAGAAAGCAGTCAAACCTGGGTGGCATTCATATTTCATTAAACTGTTTCCATTGTTAACCATCAGTGTTGCTGTTTTGTATGTTTCCATCAATATTGATATGAGGGACATGCTTTCCATGTTGATGTTAAATCAACATGTACTGGCATATTTGGGTAAACATAAACATCATTTTTCCCACGTCACTTGTTGATCAGTTGGTGTTGTCTTTTTTTACATTTTAAATGGAAGTCTGGCAGTTGCATTGGTTCTTGTGCGGGCTCTTGCATTCGTTCTTGCTTCTTAGGTAACAATGCTGTCATCCAGAGAAAACTGATACAGCAAGGCAGAACCAGCTTCTTTTAGTATTAGCTGCCTAACTTTCTGCAGACTGCTCCTCCGCTACACGTGTTTGCATTAGTAAGATGTCTGAGAAGACTCAATATCTCCTGGTGATCTGTATTTATAATGTCCTGATTATGATATTATTGTCTTGCCTTTCTTTCCTGAATTTTGATCAGTTTAAAGACAGTCAACATTTTTCTTGCAACCTTTGTTACTTTTGCATAATCCATTCAAGCAAGAAACAATATAGCGCTCAAGACGTGAATTGAATGTCAAGTGAACTAATGAAATGTCATCTATCAAAAGCAATATTATTTTGGTTCCTGTTCTTGCAGTTGGAAATTCAATACTTTCCCATCCTTGTATAAGAGAGCATCTTGTAAGACTACTTGCATGTATGTTGCGGTTGCTTGCTCATTCCTATGCATATTTGGTGCAACCTCTTGATGCTAAAACGACAATGCATGCATTTTATACCATTTTCATCCAGAGCATCACCTTGTTCCGTATTGTTATCCAGGGATTCCAACAAGGTACGATAGATACGACAGGCGCAAGTGTGAAAATAACCATTTTCAAAAAGATCCCTTGCTGTTTTTACATAAACAGAGGTTTTCAATTCCCCACTTTCATCATCATAATCATTTATAATTGCAATAAGTTTCTGCTCATTGTAAACATGGATTATGCAACTTCTTTTATGTAAAATATTTTTCTTTAACTTTTCTCATAAGTTTACTTTAGAATATGTTTACCGCATTTTGCCCTGTAATTGTCTGCAAAGCCAGTCTTTTGTCAAATTGTTTTTCTGTGGAACAAATGTCCTTGTTCTTGATTTAGGTATTCCAGTGGGATAATTCATATTTTGGTTATTAAAATTTTTCTTGATTCTTGTCATCTCTTTTGAAAGATGACTATATGGTTTGAAGTTCATTCATCTGATGATTTTTGTATCAGTACAATACTTAGTACCCGATTTCTCAAAGAGGTGGCCTTTGGACTTGTTGAAACCTTTAATGATAGCGCAAATTTTCTTTTCCAAGGAATCTGTTGTGATAATTCGAAAAAAAATTAATCACACAACTTGTGTAATAGATGTTATCAACATTAATAGCAAGAAGAGGCTTCGTAGGGTCATCGGAGCATTTGTCACTTACTTCTGCATTTTTCACTTCTGGGTAATGAAGTATCATGTTTTGTATGATTTCGGTATGGAAAAGTTTATTGTTAGATGCAAAGTTGACTTTGAAACCATGTCCAGCAGTGTGCACTCAAGAAACAGCTAGTTCAACATCTCAATTGTTGTTTTCTAGATTTCAAATTCTTTAAATTGTTTGCATAAATTTTCTCGGGGAGTATTCTAGATTTTCTAGAGTACTTGTTTTTTCTGTTCGATGAACATTCTCTGCTGATCTCCACTAGTAAGGATGTTGCATAAGAATATATTATCTTTCAGAATTCCTAACGTACGACATATAACATGGAGAAAAGTCACATCCATGAAATATTTGTAATACCCTGATTCTATGTATCGTATATAATGTATTGGTGCATTGTGATTTTCTATCTCAATATCATAGCAGTCTGGATAAGTTGACATATTAATAGCAGCTTTCTCTAATATTAATATGATTAATTATGCAACAAAGCATTTCTAGTATTGTACATGTTACTAATGGATTTTACAATAATTCTAATTATTTCAATTTACCCCCCCACCCCAATTATGTAAAAATTTAAATCTATTTTTATCAGTCATATTAATAAAAAACTGAATTATTTCTCCAATTGTATTTAATTTTGTACATTTAAGTGTCAAATGAATTAAGTAGGTTTTTAATTTGTAATTGTCTTTAGGCTGTCAATATGTTCTTAGCTTATTACAAATCATTGATTTAATATCAGAATAAACATTTTCTTTCCAATAATTCAAATAGCTAATATTAAGTATAGTATGAATTGCAAGTATACAATATCTGCCGTTTCAAAAAAAATGTTTTGATTTTCCCAATTATGAAAGAAATTAAATGTATGAGAACTTTATGTAACAGTTCAACTTTTTACTTACACTGAAAACATTTAAACTCATTTTTATTATTTATATTACATTCAGTATATGCCTCTTTATCACAATTGTGTGTACATAAAATTGAGAATGGAAATAGGGAATGTGTCAAAGAGACAACAATCCGACCATAGAGCAGAAAACAGCAGAAGGCCTTCAATGGGTCCTCAACACAGCGAGAAAATTCCGCTCCCTGAGTCGGGCTTCAGCTGGCCCCTAAAATAAAAAAAGTGTACTAGTTCAGTGAAAATGGACGTCATACTAAACTCCAAAACATATAAATGAACTAAAATTATACAAGACTAACAAAGGCCAGAGGCTCCTGATTTGGGACAGGCGCTAAAATGCGGCGGGGTTAAACATGTTTAGTGAGATCTCAACTCTCCCCTATACCTCTAGCCAATGTAGAAAAAACAAACACACAGCAATACGCAAGGTAAAACTCAGCTTAAAAGAAGTCCGAGTCCGATGTCAGAATAGGTAACAAAAGAAACTAAGCAAAATGACAATGATACATAAATTAACAAAGGACTACTAGCAGTTACTGACATGCCAGCTCCAGACCTCAATTAAACTGATTGAAAGATTATGTCTTCATCATATGAAAATCAAGCACAATCCCTCCCGTTAGGGGTTTAGTATCATGCCATCATAACCTATATAAGAACGTAACCCGTATCGTGCCAATAACTGGTTTTAGAATACATGTGTTTATTTCCGATGCAAAGACCCTTTGAGTGAATCAATATTAATACCAAACTATGCCATCTTTAATGACCTGACAACAGTATCGTAACTATATCCCTTTCGAATAGGTCTGTTTAACGGTTTGGTTAGCTTTTGATGTGAATCGGTCTCCTCCTCCTTCCCGACCAAAAATGCCCAATACAGTAGTATTAATTTGTATAATATGCAATTCTTTTATTTTTTTTACATGCATCCTTGAATTAAGTTATGAAGGTATTTTCTACCTTGATTATTATAAAGGTACACATACAAAATTTCTAGTAAGAAAAAATCAATGAAGAAATTCAACTGTATTGCATGCCCTTAATCCTGCTTGTTCTCGGACAGGAATTCAAACATTCAGTGTATGATTTTCTGACAACCTGTCACTCTCACATTACCCTGTTCTGTCTTCTCAGTCCTGCTAAGCCCTTTCTATTTACATCAGTTCTCAAATGAGAAAGTTTAAGATTTGACTTGGCTACTTTCAAAACCATAGCTTTTGACATGACTCTTTTTTTAATTACACTTGAAAATGTTTTCAAACTACACTGATTTAAAATGCACAGATATGGATGCATACATGAAAATATCCCACTTTGTCAAAATCAATTTGTTAAGAATGGCGGTATCATCAGTTGCATTATTTGCCTCATAAGTTTCTCCCAAAAGATCATGAACAAGATTGGTTTCACTGTAAGATTTTAGCCCAGGGTTGACTTGTTTAATTAAATCTAAGGAATAAAAAAAACAGTTTACACGAGAATAAAATTAGTTCCACATCATATGGGATTCCAGACTATTGTAAAGGACATGACAGTCAAACCACTTAATGTTATGGCCAACAAGTATCGGATTTTTTTAAACTTTGACAAATATATACAATAAAGTCATTCATAGCTTGAAACTGGCTTTTGTGCATAACTCTTTCTTTTCTGTAAAATATTTGGTATCCTTCAATAGTGACCCCAGTAACAGTGGATGCTACAGGAGACATAGGTTTGCTAGGAATTACATAAGTGCTGAATTTTTTTTACTTCTGAGCATGCAGCAATCTGGACAATATCAGATGTTCAGCCTGAATTGTTTGCTGAAATAGAAAAAAAAACAAAAGTATCTTGAATAATCTATGCATTTTTATATTCCAAATGTAAGGGAACAACACTACATTTCAGATTTTATAATATAATCTCTGAAAATCAAAGTTTTTTTTTTAACACATCCAGTAAAACAGAATATTTTTTTTGAAAAACACACATATTTTGTTTTGCAATTTTCAGAATCAAAACATAAGATATAATATTTTTTTTTAGGAAAAAGTCCAAGACAATGGCCCTCTGTAATACAATGGTTGGTGTCTTAACCTTCGACAAAGCAGGGTCAATTTTATCATAATCATTACTTTAAGGCAAATTAAAAAAACAGGTAAATATGACAAATATGCCCCTTTTATGATTAGAGTCACTATACTCCAAAATAAAATCAGAAATTTGTAAAAATTAAAAGGGAACGTATGTCAATATATATAAATAATTCACCAAAGTGTCATAAACATTTCTCAAATATATATTTCTTATAGTCTGAAAACTGGAAAATCACACATATTTTATGAATAAATTCCCATTTATATAACTCGGAAACGTAAAATCTGAAATTTATAAAAATCAAAAGGGAGCTTACGGCAAACAGTGTAAGCTGTCTTTTTGCCATTTCACATATAATATGTGTCTTCCGCTATTCTTGATTGTCTCTTTCCTTTATTTCAATTTTTTATCTTCCTTAAAAAAAATGTCGTTGTTATATTATTAGAGAAGTAATAACTGTACGATTAATTGGTTGAGTAAATCCCATTCCTCTGAACTGAGTTTGGCCTTCAGTTGACCTTTATGATCACGAATAGCTTTCAGAAAGCCACTTTGTACTCTGTGTCTATGAAGTGTTCAATAGCCATAGGTACAGTATATACGATAATATAGCCTGTTGGTAATAGATTATCTTCTGTTGGTATTCTGTTAAAAAAAAAGATATATTTACAGTAACATTGAATGTAAAGGAGGAGGTGGGCTGAGAAACTTGTTGAATTGTAATATTATAATTCTAAGAAAATCCCAAATATTAATGATATAAATTTAGACTGTGGATTGATTTGTTTTTGATTGTTTTTTTTTATGGTACGAAAAATATGATGAGTCTCACTTGTCTGTATTTTGAAAGTATATTAACAAATTTTAAAAAGTCGCAATACTATATGTAACGTAGGAGACAGCAACCCATGTATTTTTAAACCAACACCATAACATGTTTTTTCTGTGTTTAATTGTAAATAAATGCTTAACTTTCGAATTTCCATACAGAATTGAATCAAATACATAAAACTATGTGATATTTTGTTCCGCTCAAAAAGAATGTGACCAATCAAAAAAAAAGAACACCCTGATATATCTCCAATGCTGAAGTGATGGACAATAATATGTTGAAGATTGTGACACTACCTGGTAAAATAGTCTTGCCACTTTGTAACTGTGCAATATAATAGTCTCAAGATACCATGGAATAATGGCTACATATATGACATTTTCATTTCAATTAAGATATTAACTAAGTAGGACCCCAAAAAAATATATATGTTCTTTTTTGTCTTCTGAAAACTCTTACCGTACTACAAGTCCATTAAAATTATGGTAATTTTTAGGATTGTGAACCTAAATGTTGTTAGGACTAGTTAATACTATTTGAATTGCTCAATTTCGATATTTCCATCTTAATGAGAACTTAGAAATTTTAAGCATACATTCCCCAATGCGTGACTGGGGAATAGAAGTATGGTCACCATTGATCTTCCTCCGACCGGCAGTAAAACCCTTGCTAAAGTGGGGCGTCCGTTTGGCTGTGCGGGATGTATAAATTTGCAGCCACGTCCGCTCAGAATGGGGACGTTAAATCCGATGCCTCGTTTAAAGAGAGTGCCACGCTCTTTGCACGTTAAGAACCCTTGCAACAACTCTTTGAGGGGTCCGTAGGTGACCTGTTGCAAGGCTAAATTCCTGTCCCAATCCAATATACCCTTATTTCCCATGGCAGTCTAAATTTCTCCGACCTTAATCCCGGACGCCCCTATTACAGAACCTACCTATTTTATTTATTGTTAATTTGTTCTCGTCCTGAATATGCATGAAATATTTGCCACTGGACGTTAAGCAACCAACAATCAATCAATGAATCTGTTGTTTTATTGATTATCGCTGTACTTTTTGCATGACTTGTATACGTCTTATTTTATTATTAGTTTTCACATCCAAAAGAGTTATTTATAGAATGATAATAAACAACTACACAGTGATGTTGCATATTGATTCAATGTTAAACTATGAGATCAAGCAAATTGATCAACTTAATGTCCTTTTTTTTTATTAATCAATTTGTTTGTCATGTTTCAAATGACGTTCTAAACTTTGGTACTGAGTTCTATCTTTTATATAGAGATGATTTTTATCTTAATTACTTTTGCCACTATCTGGCCTATCCCTGTAGTTTTGGCAGCACTTATGCTCACGGTTGGACTGTCGATTTTATCTATAAGTGACTTTGCTGTGGTCATGAATCCTGCAGCCGACGTCCTGGACAATTTTGTTTGAGTTGTTATTATTATTGTATTATCTCTATAAATACAGTTTCTGATCATTATCTGGCTACCTTCTCTTCGCAGATGCATCTTTCCTTCATCGTAGCATAGAGCTAGCATGGCTCCGGTCACATCTGTTTATCCTATTTTTGTGATGGGTTTGCTTCTACCATCATGTTGGTAATGTCTTGTTTGGCCTGGTATGACAACAGTTGCCATTAGTTGTACATGGTACAGTTGGTTCCTTCCAGTTGACTTTAGGAACTGTATTTTCAAACTCTCCGAAGAGGAAGAGGTTTTCTGTCCATTTTGAGTACCTGACAATGAATGATTTTGTTGACGTTGTGTCTTTGAATAATAAATGAGAACATTGTTGAAACAGTTTCTGATGTTTAGTGCCTTTCTTGTGTTTAACTTGTGACGACTCTTTTTTCAAGACTGAAACGATGTAACCTAATAAGTAGTACAAGATGGACTTATCTGTTTCTGATATGCTGGTTGGTTTGTCAGATGGAATATAGCACTGCTCTTTGTTGGTTTCGTTGTTTAAGGATGCGGTCTTGTAAACATGGATGCAAGGTTTAATCGGCATACTCTGGTCGGTTTCATTATAATTAATTACAGTGGTCAGCAAATTAATACGTGGGGATTAAATGCTGTCCCCCCTTAGGGTGACTGGGGAATAGAAATGTCCCAAGTGATCCAAATTAAATAGTCTATGCCAAGAACCACTAGCCTGTTACTAGAGAGAATTGGTTCAGCTAGTGATAATTGTCAAAAAAATAGTTTCAGTATTTTTTATAACATGTTTGATACACTTTTATTAAGAGACCTCAAGTATGAGTCTTATTGTCGAGGTTGTGTCAGTGGATGTGGATCAGTTGTTTCATCGCAACATTTGACTGTAACTGTTGAGAATCTTCAAAACAGATACTCGAACAGAACAACATTCAACAGTTGCACTCCCAGTTTTTACAGGCATACATGCATATTAACTACAAGACAACACTAACAAAATGACAATGGATATGATTTCCCAATCTGAAAGTACTCACCTAACTTAAAGCTAGATCAAGCCCAGATACATCTACTAAATAAATGAAGTTTCCAGTTTGTCCATGGAATTCTTGGTTTTCCATAAAAAAAAATGATTCAGATTGTGGAAATAAATCAAGAATAAAGGCATAATCACTTATGCATTTCGCTTTTAAAATTTCTTATGCAAGATTGATTGATTGATTGTTGGTTGCTTAACGTCCAGTGGCAAATATTTCATGCATATTCAGGACGAGAACAAGTTCACAATAAATACAATAGGTAGGTTCTGTAAAAGATTAAGGGATTTAGGTCGGAGAAATTTAGACTGCCACGTGAAATGAGGGTATATTGGATAGGGACAGAAATTTAGCCTTGCAACAGGTCACCTATGGACCCCTCAATGAGTTGTTGCAAGGGTTCTTAACGTGCAAAGAGCGTGGCACTCTCTTTACACGAGGCATCGGATTTAACGTCCCCATTCTGACCGGACGTGGCTGCAAATTTGTACATCCCGCACAGCCAAACGGACGCCCCACTTTAGCACGGGTTTTACTGCCGGTCGGAGGAAGACCAATGGTGACCATACTTCTATTCCCCAGTCACCCTTGGGGGTAACAACATATTCATTATATAAGAATAATCATACCCTTCCTTTCTGTAATCATGTTATATATAACATTGCCTCTATCTCGAATACTGACAAGATTGACTAATTTGTTAACACACGTCAATAGTTTGAACACTTACTTAAATCTTTGGTTTAAAGCTTACTGTAGGGAATGTATGATGCTCATTGTTGTAGGTTTTATAATGACTGGCAATTTTTTCAGTTCACAGTAGTCTTATTTACCTTTATACCTTAACTTATTTTACTAAAGACACTCCATAAAATACCTTGTTTACATATCTGGCTAAAATCATGTATGTTTAGTTGTAGCTTCTTCCTGTAAATATATATGATAATTTTACAACACAAAAACCTCTTGCAAAAACACAAGAAAAGGTCGACTTCAAGTCCATTACATTAAAAGATGATAACAACACTTGTTCAATATGGTAAACGGACAGAAAGTCACAGGACATAAAGTCACAAATTGGATAGGACAAAAAGTCACAAATAATTTGTTGACAATTGTTTGAATATATAAGAGAAAGATCTTCAAATAATTTCTTTTTTTTTTACATTTATTCATTTTTAAGTTTAGGAAATTGTTCATAAGCCTTGATAAATGAAAAATTATTAAATTTTAATCATGCAAATGATACATTTCTTGGCACCATGAAGCCATTTAAGTGCCAAACCACTTTGACATTTTGTTATCATAACAATTATTTGATCATCATTGATATTTATTGAATAAATTTTAATTACAAAGTTGCTTCATATAATATAGTTCAAGAAATAATCAAATTTATTTTTAAAATTAGTGTTTTCTTGTTCAGAGAAAAATAATCTCAAAACTGAATTGTGACTTTTTGTCCTGTGACTTTTCGTCCGTGACTTTTTGTCCTACATTCTTCAATATGAATCCTTAAGTACATGATGAAACAATTACTAATTGAATTAGAACATTTTGTTTAATCAACTGTGTTTAAATAGCAACTGTTATGCATCTGTACATGGTTTCAGGACCATTAATTTAATAATATTGTTTTATTTTGATGATTAATGTTATTTTGAACCATCTAATACATATTCACTTTTAATGCCTTATATTATCAAATATATTCATGTTTTGTTGTCCATGATTTGGGAATTATTTAACAATGTTTAAAAATTGAATGAAAATGCATACTTGCTAAATAAGTCACTAAAATTAAAAATGTTCATAAAATTTTATGTTCAGATCATATGTTTTCGTACACCTCCATATTAATTTGTACATAATGCATGTTTCTTCAATGGAAATTGCGATGTCACAATGCATTCTAAATAGAACGAAAACTATCAGCTGATAAAGCAAAACCAGGGAAATACTTGTAATCCAGCATTAGTAACACAATTATATGGATATGTACATGTAAAGATTGGTTGGTTTTTGGTTATAAAAAGTCCAGTGACAAGTATTTCATGCAAATTTAAGACCAGAGAGTTAAAAATACATTAACATACACTATGTACATAATGTATAGGTCCTGTGAAAGGCCATCCCACACAACAAAAGTTAACCAATACCCCACTTTTTAAAGTTTAACAGTAAGACGATGAAGATCAAGAGTAACCTTTTTTTATTCCCTTGACCTTGTCACCCTTGGGGTGATGTATGCAAAGTAAATAAGGGATTAAATGACATACACATGATAAAAGGGGGAGGGGAAATGGTGTCATACATGAATTTCAATGATGCACAACTTTTCAAAGCCCTAATCCTAACTTTGCCTTGGAACATGCAACTATGCACGAGTGTGATGATATAGGTCGTCGATTCATAGCAACCCCCAAGGATGACTGGGGAATAGAAGTATGGTCATCATTGGTCTTCCTCCGACCGGCAGTAAAACCCGTGCTAAAGTGGGGCGTCCGTTTGGCTGTGCGGGATGTACAAATTTGCAGCCACGTCCGGTCAGAATGGGGACGTTTAATCCGATGCCTCGTGTAAAGAGAGTGCCACGCTCTTTGCACGTTAAGAACCCTTGCAACAACTCTTTGAGGGGTCCGTAGGTGACCTGTTGCAAGGCTAAATTTCTGTCCCTATCCAATATACCCTTATTTCCCGTGGCAGTCTAAATTTCTCCGACCTTAATCCCTTAATCTATTACAGAACCTACCTATTGTATTTATTGTGAACTTGTTCTCGTCCTGAATATGCATGAAATATTTGCCACTGGACGTTAAGCAACCAACAATCAATCAATCAATCGATTCATAGCCTGTCTGTAGGGAGAACAAATGTGCACACTTTCCCTTCAAAATCTTGGATCCATGATTATTCGATAGACATGCTTTAAAATATTGTTCATTTCTACTCACCGATTGTAATTTCCAGCTCAGCTTATATTGTACATGTGGTCTAACATTTGTAGTTTCCTGTGTAAAATATAGTTTGCCGACCTGCAGGTCCAGTTTGCAGGTTTGCCGACAAGAAAAAAAAGAGGGTAAATCGTTCACGGTGAAGAATTGTTTTCCGTTTTTAATGAAACTTGACAGATTTAATTAATTATTTTTTTTATCATCGGAAATATCCCTCATGTAGAGTAATTCAAATTAAAACTGTTTTATTATGCTGTACAATATTGGTAACTTAGTCATATTCTTTTAAATTTACTTCAGGTCACACCGACGGTACATTTTCTATTCCTCAGAATTTATCAAAACTTGTTCAAATATAAATTTGAATGAATTCATAAGCATCTTCTCGGGCATCTTCTGCAATAATATTATAACTCCATTTTTAAACGAAGGCTTCTGGTACGTAAAACCAGTTATGAACGAATCTGAATAGATAAAATAAAAAGTAAAGATACCTAAAGGAAAGTCAAACTCACATGTCAAAAAAGAACGGACAATGTTATGGCAATAAACGGAAAACGACAAAAGACAAACAACGATCGCAAAAAAATTTAAATAAATAAAAAACAAAACAAGTCAACAACCGCACAATATATGATAATAGTATAAATTATGGGCTATTTCACAACTATATCAAATCTTGTGAGCCGGGTGAATTGTAATTTTTTTTTTACACTGAGTTGCTACAGTGACGCTAAAATATTTGTCGACTGCAACAACCTATGAAATGTTTGTTTTAAACATTTAACGACTGTAGCAACCTTTTAAAATTTGTAATAAACATTTTATGACTGTAACAACCTTTAAACAGTTGTAACAAACATTTTACAACTGTCCCAACTCTAAAAACGTTGTAACACACATTTTTTGACTGCATCAACGTCTGAAAAGTTGAAACAAACAAATTTCAACTGTCCCAACTATTAAAAGGTTGGGACAAACATTATACAACTGCCACAACTTTTTGAAAGACTGTAATAAATAGAATTTGACTGTGACAACCCCGTAAACCACTGCAACAGTCCTTAAATGACTGATGATAACATTTTTTGATTTTCACAACCCATAAAAGTGTTGGGACAGACATTAATCAACTGTATCAGTTTCTTTGACAGTCATCTTCAGTCTTCCACAGACTAAGACAGTCGTATAACGACTGTTACTGGTATGGACAGTTGTTTTTTCGTCCAGTAGTGGATGTAGGATATCCCAATCATGTGACAGTTCAGACCGTAATGGTGTCAATTCTTGAGAAATAGTATTCATAGCATAGTTGAATTTGTCTCTTGCTGTTAGCTGATCATGAAACCAATCAGAAGTCTGGCTATCTGTAACTTGGGATGATGCTGTGCTCTGTATTGTACTTGCTTCTTGGGAGTCCTGCGACCATTCCACAGACTTGTCTTCTACATGTTCAACTAAATAATGTAAATAAATAAATAACATAAAATACAATATAAAGTCACCAAAGACGTTGAGCTTGAGGTTAAACTAATTTTGTCATGCATGTATTAGGTCTCATCAGATGAATTCATCACTTTGCGCACTGCTAGATAGCCCTGTATATGGAACAACCCATGAACCTGGATTGCTCAACTGTTTATTTGGAACCAAATGATTGAACACTAGAAAATGACACAGTCATATAGGGCCGCATGAGTTTCAGTTGAGAAGTTTTTTGAAATTGGAAACATAAAACTAGAGGCTCCAAGGCGTCTTAATGGCTTGTGAACCTGTTTGAAGGTTTCGAACATAAGTTCAGTATTCAAAGAGAGACAACTCCTAAACCCAAAATTTGACAGTTTTACCCTTAGCACTTTTCATAGCCTAAGATGATCTTATTATTTGTGCAATTTACACTTTGGCTCTAGGTCTATAGCAGTTTACAAGACATAAGCAAAAATACACAACAAGATTGCACATGCTAAATGTCTCGCCTGTTTAATTTTATTTAATTCCATAAAATACTATGGATTACCAGTTGCTTATAGTATCTAGACACAAAAAAGTCACATAAAATTATCTTTATCAACTGACTGTGAAATTGAGGTGAGGGTGATTGATTGTGGAATATTTTTCATTGTTTCATTGTTCAATGTTGAGATCTATTGGACTTGGGCAAGCAGTGCCTTTTATCATGTTCATGATGGGTTTATTTTTTCTTCTGGTATTGTTTCTGATTTCAATAAATTAATTATATAGTGCAGTTTGTGCTAAACACTAATTTGCCGGTTATTTACAAGTCTAAATTGATTTTTGCTAACTAGTCTCAGGCATAATATATGCTCGTGGCAAAAAGCTAAGACTGTATTTTGTACATATATATATATAATACCAATGATAAAGTTAAACCTATTTGAACATGTATATACTGTCATGTCTGTTAAGTTTTCATGATCAAAAATTTAAAGCTACATAATTCAGGGGCGGAAGCCGCTCCTTTTTTGGAAAATTTGTCTTTTTTATGTGAAAAAATGACAAAAAATTGTTAATAATGTCTGCTTATTAAAAAAATTATTAAAAAATATTTTTTGGGCTTTCGCAGATGGGCTGACCTGGGTGGATGTACTGGCCTGTTATTGTATCAGGGGTACATCTTCAGAGGATGCTGATGACGTGATGGATGGAATCGTGGGTGTCGGTCGTTTAGGTGTTATCGACCTTTTTAGTGGTAGTCTGACACGTTTGGTTGGTGAAATTTCCAGCAATGGATTTGCTGTAGTGGGTTTTTTGTTTGGATGGGCAGCACTGAAAACCCTCATCCGGGACATAAATTCATATTCGTCCACGGCTTTGTCCGTGTTCAGTCCACGATAATTCTGGTCGGCAATCTGTTCTGAATCACCTAAATATCTCGTCAAGTTCTTTTTTACATTGTCAGGACAAGAGGCTGCCAGGGTCTGACTGGCCTTTCGTGCTTGTGTCACGCTGTATGACACTCTTAGGCCCACTTTTTTTTATGTAGTCTTGCGATAAGGTCAGACCCATTTGTAATTTCGTTACCTTCAGAATTTATGAACAGCATTTCAGAAGTTTTCCCCTTATCGGTCAGTACCCTAGCCATTATCTTAATGAAGGTGTTAATTAATTATACCTGGTCTTCACTAATGGTCAGAGTACCTATATATGACTCCTTTGTTTTGTGTACGGCAACACAAATAACGTAGTTTATTTCCTGCTGAACATTCCCCTCGTCATCGGTAATAACATTCCCATGTCCGTCTGTCATGTCCCGACTGACCTTGGTGGTTTCGATGGCAGTATAGAACTCATAGAGCCGCATGATGCTGACCCTCTGGGAATTTTCAAGACAGTGCTTTGCAATGAAATAGGAATTTAGGAACATAAAGTCTGAATTAGAAATCCTATAATCATTGACCTCTGCATGTTGCAGGATTTTAAGGGCAGGTTTTTCTGCTAGCGGAATAACCTTTGTGACCTCGGTGATACTAGGTGCGTTGCTGGCTGCGACGTCACTGCACCGCGTATGTCTATTGACCGTCCGTTTCATACCGTCGTACCCTCTTTGTAGTTGGTTGATGGCATCTGTTAATCTTTTCATATGTGCCCTTTCGTCAGTCGTCAATTCGTCAACCAAGGTAGTCAGAAAGTCAAAAAAAAATTTCAGATTTTTGCAGTACCCTACAAGTGTGGCGGCCTTATACCCTGTTTATAGCATGCCAACAAAAACACCTGATGAATAACGACATTTGTCAATTCTTGCGGTCAAAGCTTATAGTGGTGTTTGTCAAGTTGCCAAAGGACCATTGTCACCTGTCTAACGTAGTTTGAAATATCCCGTTTAGTCACCGTCTCTTTTTTTTTGGTAGTCTATAAAAAAGCATGGAATTGAACAAAGATGGGAAGTTGGCTATATTGAAACGGTCCTCCATGTCAGATACCTCGATTGCCTGAGCTTGGGCTTTGCGGGACGGCTGACGTCGGGGCCGTTTATTGGGAGAAGCCAGGTCCGACGAATCAGAATTTATAATACGTTTTACACGTTTTCTTATTGGTGATGGTGAGGGTAAACGTGTAATGTCTCGTCCGTCAGTCTGTCCAAAGATACGACAGGTCTCTGATGAGATGGCCCAGGTCCTCTTTTGGCAGTGTCATTGTCAATGTCTGACCAAGCAGGTGGAGGGAGCTGGCGACATGTATCAAGCTTACCCTTCCTGAAAATGACCTGTAAAATACTAGGAGCAGGGCCGACCTCATTGGCAATGGGAGTGGAACTTGATGCCTGGTGGGTAGTCTTTGTCTTTTGTTTGTCTGTCAGTCTGTCCAATGGGACCCACTGAGGAGCTCTTTTTAAGTTTTTTGGCATTCTAGGATTGATCAGTCCAGGGGCTAGAATGTGCCCATAATTTTGAAGCAATTGAAGTACTTCATTTCTTGAATAACACCTGTCGGGAATGTGTGGATCTGTCGGGTCAATGTATAAATAATTCCTCATGTTGTTGATATTATCTTTGAAAATTTGAGTCGAGTCCACTTCGGTATTACAGTTGGCAGTCGTACTGTTACCTACATTTGGGGGGGGGGGGGGGGGGGGGGGGTGGATGAATCTATCTGATTTAATAATTCATTATTAGCCCTAAATAGGTCCACTAGCAATGGAGAAGGTGGAGGTGGTGGTAAGGGAGTGGCTTCTGTAATGGGTGTGAAACTGGACTCTGGTTGTGTAAACTTCCTTTTCCCTTTTTGGAAGGAGTTGCCAAATGTTTTTTTTCTTTTTTTTTTCTTTATGGGGGTTGCCTCAGATGCAGAGTCTAAAGATGTGTCCTTATTTGATTTTTTCTTCTTTTTTTTTTCTTTTTGGGGGTTGCCTCAGAAATAGAGTCTGAAGATGTGTCCTTATTTGCTTTTTCCTTTTTTTTTTCATTTTGGGGGGGTGCCTCAGAAACAGATTCAAAAGATTTACTAGCCAAATGTTTATTCTTTTTAGGGGTAACAATTTTGGATGGCACAATTTCTATATCTGCAATGGCTTCAAAGATGGGCTTACTGGGACACTTTTGACTGAAGCCTCTGCAGTAACAAATTTAGTTGGGGTTTTGACTTTACTTCTAGTATTTTTCTTTTTTTGGTGGGGTGTCCTTTATTGAATCACTCATAATGGGGCACCAATAATCGAGAGTGTAACTGGGACACCTACGTCTTCATTGTCCATGTCGAAAAAAAGAAAATTGGTTAAAAAAAAATGACTTAGAATATTGCAAGGCTCCAAGTGAATCAAATGGAAAAATAAATAAAATAATAATGATAATAAAGTTGTAAAAAATGAATTGAATACTATATTGTAATTAAAAGAATGGATTATATTATGATCAAGTTACTTTAGAAAATAGTCCAAATTGATTTGATGACTTGAGTAAAGCTTAGACTATTGTGTAAAAGGATATATCTGGATTGCAGTTGAATCAAGTTGAAACCTGAAAAAAAACCAAAATTACTGACGGAGTGTGATGCGTAATTCTGCCAGTAAAAAGCCAAACATATGTTGGCCTAAACCTTCAGGACCTGTGCCCCAAAAGGTATTGGGAACGGCGAAATCTATATAACCGTCAGTAGCCAATAAACCTAACTTGAACTCGGGGACAGAAAGAGCTTTCATCTTAAGAAGCCGACCTATAAGATCGACGCGATGAAAGTCCCACTCGGGGGATACTGTAATACGCCGAGATAAATCTTAGCATCGGAAGGCAATGCTGACTGTAGAATGAGAGCGGCTGAGATGGGATCCTTATGAAAACGAGCCTTTGACCACTGATGCAGGTACTCGATACTACGAAACTCTATACCCTCATAACGAATCTTACAGGGGTAAAAAATTACAGAGAACGCAATCAGAACCCTTGGCAATGATTTTACGCTGTACAACTGACATTTTACTGAAAGGTAAAAACAGGAACGAGGTCAATGGGTGGTTTACTGAACATGTATGGAGTTAAAAAGTGTTAGTAACATGAAAATAAGGTGTCTTCTACTCTTGTTATGCCTGTTTAGGAATCGTGCAATGGGAGCGCAATCATCTCTTCCACTCGAACGAGGCTTGAGACTACTTGTATATAAACCAAATCAGCATAATAATAATCTTTATTTCAAGAGGGCTATTATTATGCTGATTTGGTTTACCGTCATCTCAGTAAGAGATATTCGTATGTGAGTGTTTACCTCCCTGATTCCAGCATGTACCCAGCTAAAGCAGAACATAGGCGAGTAAAAGGAGTGTATGCTGGTTAGTTGTTAACTATCTAAAATGAAATCCAGGCGGTTGCATTGTTTACTAAATTTTATTCAACAGTCATATGACAAGTTAACACCAAAGAGTTAAACGAAAAAGATGGTTGCAATGATTTAGAATTTCTTAAAAATTGTCAAATTCTGACAACAAATTAACGCCAAAACGGTGAACCAAAGAACCTCCCCTCTTTGAACAATAGTTCAGTTAGAGACTTGTTATGCCAACCACACTAGATGACTTACTAATGAAACCTTTACCTTTACCCTGATCTTTGCCTTTCTTACCCGTAACAAACCAATTCGGTTGTTTTTACACAATAACAATAAGTAACTTGCAATATTTAATATAAGATGAGATTATTGAAAAATTTGTCACTGAACGCTACCTAGGGGGATCGATAAGTATTTAAAAAGTTCACTGTGAGGTGTGGGTACATAGTTAGCACATAGTCAATGAATATAAACATGATTGATTGATTGTTGGTTTTCTTAACGTCCAGTGGCGAATATTTCATGCATATTCAGGACGAGAACAAATTAACAATAAAAACACTAGGTAGGTTCTGTAAAAGGGGCGTCCGGGATTAAGTTCGGAGAAATTTAGACTGCCACGGGAAATGAGGGTATATTGGATAGGGACAGAAATTTTGCCTGGCAACAGGTCACCTACAGATCCCTCAAAGAGTTGTTGCAAGGGTTATTAACGTGCAAAGAGCATTGCACTCTCTTTACACGAGACATCGGATTTAACGTCCCCATTTTGACCGGACCATACTTCTATTCCCCAGTCACCCTTGGGGGTAATATAAACATGAAATATAGCGAGAAAATGCATTTCCGGTACCGAATAGGCCAAAAAACAACGTTAGCAAAGGGGAAAAATAGACAAACGAAAAATATTTTTCTACACAAAGACTTAACACCGGAGGACAAAACTATACGTGTGCTACCTAACAAGAGCCATTGCCTAGCTAATGAAAAACAAAGTATAGATATACCGTTAACGGGATAAAAATTACCTTACTCTACGTAATCGAAATAAAAGTATGGACTATAAAATTAAACAAGTGATTATTTCGATTCGTTCAGGTAGGGCCTGATCAAATCGAAAATAACCACTCGTGCATTGTTAGGCTAACTATAAATGAACATGCAAGTTATAAACTGGGCTTTACAGATTAAATATGACATTCGAGAATGTAAGGGAAAATAATAGTTGGTATTTAAATAGTTTATGATTTTAAATTGGTAACAAATGCTGAATAATTTTTAAAACAATTACGAACGTTCAGTGATTTTTTTTTTTTAAATATTTACCAAAGTTTTTAAAATGAATATTCATCTTAAATAAATAAAAAAAAAATCTTTCGGAAACGCAATAAGTTCTCTTATTAACAAAAAACGCGCGCGTAAGCTTGTCCTTTGGTGGAACGTTCAATCAAAAGTCATTGTTCTTCGCCAGGCAAAGATCATTGAAGTTTGTTGACTACGTCCTCGTCGTCTAGCTTGGGATGAATGTACAATGCGAATATGGTAGACATATTTCATTGTACATTTGTGCTAAACGTTAACAACCGATTTATTTTTTCCGACCTCTTATGAATTGACATTTCCAAGCAACCCCTCTCAGCTCGAAAACGGAAAAAAAAACTTTAATGGTTTAAAAATCTACCATAAAGTAAAAATTACATAAGTATAAAAATATATAAACATATATAATAAATAAAATCACCTGCCTTGGCATAAAAATAACAAAATAATCCAACAAAAAAGACAAAACATAACAATACTGTCAATATTTCTCAAGTATAAAATATTCTCATGGTCTGCTGTTGTCCTTTCGGGAAGCATAATATTGGCATCATTAAATCAATGTCAAGATCAATATTCCTCAGGTCAATCACCAGCTTGTCTTCTGAATAATATTTTTTACAAATGTGGTGGTGTCGAGAAACGCAATGTTCTCGCTTGAAAATTCAGATATAAATTTTATTGAATGATGGAACTTTTTAAAAAGATTTAAAAAATCTTGTAGATGTTCTGCAGTTTCGTTCCATTTCATATCAATGTCATCAATAAAACGGAGCCAAGTGATGAGTGTGTATGGCACACTCAAAATGATGCGTTCTTCAAGATCCCCATGAACATGTTGCCAAAAGTAGGTGCCATTTATGTTCCTATACAAGTACCATCATCTGTAAAAAGTGCTTGTAGTTGAAAATAAAGTTGTTATTTTCAAGCACTAACTTAAAAAACTTAACTAGACAGTCAGTTGGGGGATGTTTATCCTTTCGAGTGTTCCATACTTTTTCACACGCTGTTATTCCTTCATTTTTTGGAATATTAGTGTATATAGAGTACACATCCATTGAAACCAAAATTGTTTCGTTAGGTAAGGGAATTTAGGAATTCATTTTCTTCAAATTGTCAGTTGTATCTTGAATACGAGATAGGCAGGTTGGCCATTAGCTGATACTATAGGTCTACCTGAAATCCCTTTTTATGGAGGTTTGGAAGTATATATAATCGACAGGTTGTGGAAGTTTCATCTAGGCGTAGATAATCGTACGTGTCGTCATCAATTTGTTTATCATTGTTCATTTCTGGGAGGACGTCATTTGTTTTTTTTGTAGTGGTTTTCTGGTGGAGACGACCACTTTGACACAAAATGTAATTTTTTAATTATTTTTTTCAAGTTTTCATCATTTTTGGGCGAAAACAATAAAATACAGAGAATTTCTGAGAATTTCTGGATTTTTTTTTATTACAAATTAAATAAACATAATTAAAATGACAACAATGGTGCATATATTGTTCAAAACTACAGTTAAAGCTATCAAGTTATAAAAATAATATAATAATGCCTTTAAAGGTAAATTTTGGGGCAAAACCCATAAAAAATCAACTAAAATTGAGGATTTCTGGGAATTTCGAATTATGAATAAAACAAACATAACATAAATGATAGCAATAGTACATATTTCGTATAACAGTGCAATTAACAATACTTAATTTATCCAATAACAAAAAAATGCATAATAAGTCATTTTTGGGACTTAAATCATTAAAAATAACCAAAAATAAGGATTTCTGGGAATTTTGAATAACGTATTTAGCAGGAATAATATAAGTGATATTAGTAATGCATATATTGTATAAGGACATTGTTGACAATACCAAATGTATAAAGTAACACAAAAATACACTAAGAGCTCATTTTAAGGCAAAAGTTATTAAAAATTAACAAAAAATGATGATTTCTGGGAATTTTAAATAACACATAAAAGACACATTACATAAATGAAAGCAAAATTACATAGTTTGTATAACAGTGCAATTAACAATACAAAAGTTATCCAATAAAATACAAATGCATTATAAGTCGTTTTTGAGACTAAAATCATTAAAAATTACCAAAAAATGAGGATTTCTTGGAATTTTAAATAACATATTCAGCAAAAATAATATAAGTGACATTAGTGATGCATTTATTGTCTAAGGACATTGTTGACAATACCAAATGTATAAAGTAACACAAATATACATTAAGAGCTCATTTTAAGGCAAAAGTTATTAAAAATTAACAAAAAATGAGGATTTCTGGGAATTTTAAATAACACATAAAAGACACATTACATAAATGAAAGCAAAATTACATAGTTTGTATAACAGTGCAATTAACAATACAAAAGTTATCCAATAAAATACAAATGCATTATAAGTCGTTTTTGAGACTAAAATCATTAAAAATTACCAAAAAATGAGGATTTCTTGGAATTTTAAATAACATATTCAGCAAAAATAATATAAGTGACATTAGTGATGCATTTATTGTCTAAGGACATTGTTGACAATACCAAATGTATAAAGTAACACAAATATACATTAAGAGCTCATTTTAAGGCAAAAGTTATTAAAAATTAACAAAAAATGAGGATTTCTGGGAATTTTAACTAATTCATAAAAGACACATTACATAAATGAAAGCAAAATTACATATTTTGTATAACAGTGCAATTAGCAATACAAAAGTTATCCAATAAAATAACAAGAAGCTGTCAGAGTGACAGCAAACCGGATTTTCCTGCCGAGGTCGAACCCTGAACAGTTGAGCAAGTATGGACACTACATTTAAGCTTAAAACAGCTCTGAATTTGGATTGTGATTGAATATTTGACACAGCATAGGTTTGTGACACAAAATGAATGTGGTTTAAGAACAGAAATACTTGAAATTGAACATTTAAATACCTATTATGGTCCAATATCAAAAATCTAAGTACACATTAGAATCAGCATATCAAAGAACCCCAAGAATTCAATTTTTGATGAAATCAGACAAAAGTTTT